>NC_135442.1:2952500-3040000 GCF_051991255.1 Vanacampus margaritifer
AACTCTTCAAATAAAATGGGTTTTTTTTGTGCTCTTCATGAAAGAGATGTCAAGATGAAAAAAAAAACATATAAATACATCTAAATCGGGAATGACTATAGTAATTGGTGTCAAGGAAGTTTGTCAAAGTGAAGCTAAGTAAGATAGTAAACTGTTAAATATGAAAGAGTGGTTCGAGAACATTGTGTGTAGTGAATTAATAATATAAGGTAAACGTTATATTGTTTGCATTTAAAATGTGTAAATATAGGATGTAACATTTGATAGTAATATTCAATTGCGTCACCGCTTTGTTTATTCAGGACTCCATATTTATTCAGGCAATATGGAGTCAAACAGTCTTTTGGCTCCTCCTCCTTCTTCTCCAATGATATTTCATTTGTGTGTGTGTCATTTCTGAATCGTTGTACCCTTGATTTAATTTTGACTCAAGTGAACAAAAGCCAAGACGAGCGTATGGAGTTTCTTTTCTTTTTTTCGTAGAGCTCAGTATTGTTCATTCGATTTGACATCATCATTGCTCTCCTTTTTTAAAAAATAAATAAATTTAAAAAAAAAATGTTTTTTTTCGTAAATATATATATACATATACACACACACATATATATATATATATATATATATATATATATATATATATATATATATATATATTTTTTTTTTTTTTTTGTGTATGTGGGTGAGCATGTGCATGTGCGTGCGTGTATTCATCAGTTCACCTCAAGCCCATTAAAAAAAATCCCATACGAATAATATAATATAATAATAAATTGCCAGATGCAGAAACATCAATGTAAGTTATCACGATGTAGTGGCTCTCGCTAACAGACAGAATTAAGTAACCAGAATTAGGTTAAAAAATTCTATATACGTAGACCATGTTTCTATAAATTTGGATATTTGGTTTTTATTTGAGGCAGATATTTTTTCCATTAAAATGTGATTTATGAGGAGGTTAGACCATTGGTCGATATTCAGAGTTTGTTTATTTTTCCAGTTAACAAGAATTGTTTTTTTAGCGATAGTAAGGGCTACAAGTGTAGATTGAAATTGTTTATGTGGTAAGTCAGGTGTTGTTAGGTCACCTAGCAAACACAAGTTTAGAGATGAAGGTATCCTACAGTCCAAAATAGCGGAAAGTTTTTCTAAGACTTTAGTCCAGAAATACATAACCGGAGTACATAACCATAAAGCATGAACATAAGTGTCTGTAGTGTTTTGTAAGCATTGGAGACAAATGTCGGAGTCTGAGAGTCCCATTTTCTTCATCATATATTGAGTAATGTATGTTCTGTGAATAATTTTATATTGGATAAGTTGTAAATTTGGGTGTTTTGCCATTTTAAATGCGTTTTCACAAACTTGAATCCAAAAGTCAGGTTCCGGTGCTATAGACAAGTCTGTCTCCCATTTCGAGATGGGTAAAGACATTTTATCAGTATATGAAAGTAACTTATATATTTTTGAAAGTTTTTTTGTTGTTGTCGGAGAAAGCTTGTTAATATCTTTAGCTAAAACAGGTGGTTGGAGCGTACCCCGAAGTGTTGGAATTTTTTTCTTTATCATATTTTTAACTTGTAGATAATGTAAAAAATTTCCGTTTTTTATATTGTATTTTTGGAGCAAGGATGTATATGATATAAACATATTATCTGAGAAGAGATGGTGGAGATGTGTAATTTCTTTCTGCTCCCACACAGCTAAAGGAAATGGTTGGTTGTTAAGTTGAAAGTCGGGGTTATGCCATAGGGGAGAAAGTCCACAGGGCTCCACTTGGGCTTTTGTCAATTCTAGTGCCTTCCACCAGGCAGTCACGGTGGCGGAAATCATTGGGTTTTTAAAACAATTATGTCGCTTAATCGATGTTGTAATAAAGAGTAAATCTCGAAGTCTGAGGTTATTACAATCCTTCTGTTCTGGAGTTTCTTTTCATGGACGAAGCCGCGGACACCGACGAGGAAATGAGTTTGGAGTGTCAAGCTAATGCTTTACTAATTACGAACCGAGCAATCGTTTGGAAGAATTTTTTAATTGAAAAAGGTCCAAATCCTCTGATTTCAGCATATCAACAGTAATTGTTGACTGATTTCTGTAGTCCTTGATGAAAGAAGACTGTTTGTGTTTAATCAAAATAAGGCAATTGCAAACATCTGTTTTTACTTTGGAAAACAATGACCGAACCGGTAACATAGTACAACGTCAAGTCCAATTTTTTTCAATAGCTATACAAATCCAAAGTACAAAATAAGCACCAATCACTGGTTAATAAACAATAATCAGGGGAAAAAACGTTTTTGTAGTACACTTGAATGCAAAGGCAATGGATTTCAAAAATATTAAAAACCTTGGATTAGTGTCGGTGGCCCACCAGATGGCGCAGGTGATAATGTGCCACGCTGTAAATATATGTGCCATAATATTTAATGTCTCAACTCAGACATCAATTGAAATATTGCAAAGAACAAAGCGTAGCAACGAAAGCTCAGTGCGACGGCGGCGTGGCTTGTGTTGGTTCGGCGCTATCTGCCGAGTCCAAAGTGCCATTTGTGGTTCCTCCTAACGAGCTATTTTAATGGGCGGCAGTTAAGCGGCTAATTAGCTGCCGTTATCTGGCCTCGCAAAAAACGGCTGCTGGCAGATTGTTTGCCAGGCGGCCGCGCGGCGTGTGTTGCACTCACTGCGTCAGATAAGAAGGAGACGCGGGTACAAAAAGACTTTGTGGCGTCGTGTTTGGATTGTGCGCCCCGTGCGTGCGTGTCGTCCGCGTTGCCGACAATAGAAGCAGGCGTTATCGCGACGTGCGACGTTTGCTTTGCTGTGATTTCAGAGTGACGGAAACTTTTGCCGACTGCTTGTCTGCTTTCATCTTAAAGGACGTGAGACGACATTTGGTGTTGTTAGCAAACAATAGCAGATGCTTTTTCATTTCTTTTCTTTTCTTTTCTTTTCTGACATGTAATGACAACATACACATGTTTTTATAATAACCAGAGTTGCCACAGTTACCTTGAAAAAGTAACTATTATAGTATTAAATACTTAACGGTAAAAGTAACTTATTGCTTGAATTTAAAAGTAACTAAGTTACAATACAAATTTCTTTATCGTTTACATTCAACAGAGACCAATTCCAATATTCCAATATTTAATTGGAAGTGCATTTTCAACAGCGATGTTTAAGAATAAAGTATGATTTTTTTGATTAAAAATAAAATAAAGGCAATTTTTTTAAACACAATTATTTTTATTAAAAGAAAATAGTCTTCATTTATTCCAGTGAAAATAAATGACCTACTGTTTTTATTTTATTTATTATGATTATTTATATACATTATGTATTATTCATTCATGTATTTATTTTGAAAATATGAAATAGAAATAGTAATAATAACTTCACTATTTTTTCAGGCAGCCTGGTATAGCCTGTCCTCTTTAACTGTTTTTATTAATTCTAAATAAAATAAAGTCAATTTTTTAAAACATAATTATTATTTTTTAATTTAAAAAAAGAGTCTTCATTGATTCCAGTTAAAATAAATGGCCTACTGTTTTTATTTAGTTATTATTTATTATTGTTTATTTATTTTATGTATTATTTATTTATTTTATTTTTGAAATATTAAATAGTAATAGTAATAATAACTTCACAATTTTTATTAAGGGAGCCTGTTCTGGCCTGAACTGTTAATATTGTCATGGCAAACTTAACTTTTATAATATACATTGTTTATAAATATAATAATTAAATTTCTCTTATTAAGCTTGAATATGCCGCGATCCTTGTGTGTATGTGGTTTTTTTTGTGTTATCTTTTTTTGGTCAACATTAATTGCCATACCGTAACGGCTTGTGACATTACAAAGTAACTGTAGTCTGATTACTTTACTGAGAAGTTACGCATTAGAGTTGTTACTGTAGCAAATGGATATATTAACAACCAAGTCAATCTTTTGTTTGCATTTTCCTCAAAAAGTGTCTCAATTCTGCTACTCGACATCATAAACGCACTGCAGCGGGTTTTTCCAGAGCCGCTTTCAAGCAAGTTCCACAAAATCCCACAAACAAGACAAAAGTCATCATCTCTCGCTATCATTTAAGAAGAGTGCAAATCCGCATCCTGTTTACAAACTCGTCTTGTCCTAACGTTTCATATTTACGAGCTGTGTTGAAACACTTGAAATTTATGAATGAACCCTGGCATATTTGCGTGTCTATTTCTTCACTGGCAATTAATTATACGCCGTGACTGACTGAGGCCGCAAAAGCCATTTATGACCTAGTTGGGACTATTTTACGCCGAGAGCAAAAAAAAAAAAGCGGATAGCAAAACACACCGCAACTGTGATGATGCATGCATGAAGAAGTCAACGTTATGTGGGTTAAGATGATTTGACACAAACAAACAGCCTGTGACACGCAACGGAAGGCACTTGCCTCAAAGAATGTGTAGATTAAGATATTTTTTCTTTTTTTTTTTGGTGGGATTACATAATTCAAGTATTATGGCAATGGCTATAAATAACAGCGGAGTTGACTCGGCTAGTAGAAAAGGCAACAAACTGTCAAGAGGTTTCAGGCTGCGGCGATCGATGGAACCAATAATGTCCGACGTTACCACCAAGTCATCAAATATCGCATAAACGCGATAAAAACGCGATAAAAGATGAGATTTGGGTCAGGTGGACGACGTTCCGCAGATGATCTGCTGCCATAAGGACAAAGTGGAAGGACTTGCAACAGTTTGCTCTCAATGAATCCCTTTTCCACACCATTAAGAGTGCATTTGTCTTTAATTGTCAACATTAAAAAGTGGCGTTCATTTAAAGTTTCTTTAACGCCATTTATTGTTCTAACGTGCGATTGGGAAAGCCTATACTGGGGGAATTCTAGTCGCAAAATCGAGCAGTAATAAATGTAATGATGATGCAATATGTATGTGGACGCTGAGGGTCAAGTTGTATTTTTACATTTTAAAAATGAGCAAAATTTCACAATTGACTTCATGTTAAAGATTATGAAAAGAAAAATGCACTGAGCTCTCACCAACGTCTTACAAATGCAATTATGCCATCTAGTGGCAGAAAAATGACCTCAAAACAAATGCATCTTTTTATTTTGAACTCAATTTAATGAATTATTGTATCAATGACTAAAAGATGCAGCCATATTTCTTTTAGTTTAACATTTTTTCCCACTTTTATGTTAACAAGCGTATGAAAACTTCAACAAAAAAAAAGGGATAGAAAAGATATCAAATTTGCAATTAATCGTGTGTTAACTGAAGTCAATCGATTAATTAAGATAAAAAAAATTAATCGCCTGACACCCCTTGTTTTAATCATACCAAACGGGTATCCGTTTGTTGTGTTCTTAAGCAATCGACCGTGTTAATATAAAGAAGCGGATGATGTGATTTATGTGGAGGAATTCATTTCATCCCATTTACAGTGGTTGTTTTGGCCACAGAATGAAGAAGTCGTGGGATTAGAGAGATTGGATTTTCTGGATGGAAGTGAGTTAGCTGCGCCCAAAATGTCACCGCGCTGCCTCGCAGCTCCCAAAAGCGTAGCGCTCGTTATGTCAGCCCCCGTGGCGGAGGATTTACCAAGTGGACGATCGAGTACGTTAAGAGCTAATGCTGTGGCTGTTGTTTTTTTTACTTCCTGAAAACCGTCTTTTTCCACATCAGTAGTTTCACACTTTTAAAGGAGACATTATGGGAAACGGACCTTTTAATTGCTCCCATTCACATCGTTGGTCTCAGGAGTGCCTGCCTGCCCACAACGCAGGGATGACGCTAGCGTACTCCTAATTAGCGCTGGTTGCTAAGCGACCAAACAGGAAGTAGCCTGCTGCCTTTTTCCCCGATTGTTTGGATGCAAAGTTGGCCTGATAGTTTGTGTTTGGAAAATCCTGCCTGACTTTACTTTTGATAAGGAGGAGATGTGATACAAGTGAAGCATGTAAGGCTAAGCTAAGCTTTTGTTGTTAAAATGCTAAAATCACACATCCTGATACATTTAAAGTAGTGGAAGTCGACCTCCCTGCATCGCTGTGTCTTTGCGGCCCAGTGCTCTGGACAATCGGACTCCACATTAATTATTACTTCCTCCATTTACAATTGGATGTTAAGTGTGTCGTAATTCTTTATGACTTGTATATTTTGTCACAGACCTTTTGTTATAACACCTGCAAACTGATTCAAACGTTGAGAAAAACAAAATAAAACACATGTCTCTTCAGAAAATCCGCCTAATAAACTTTTCAAATGTCCCCACTGGATGGCCGGACATGGACAAATTTGTGATTTATTCTTATATCGGCTGCAACCGAGGAAAGAAAGTGTGTTATCGCACTTTCTTTAAAACTCTTTAAACACACAGTTGTATTTATAATTTGTTTCACGTCAGCGGGGACTTTTGAGTTTTAATTGGCAAATGTTTTCACTAAGTGAGGCCACAATATGTGTGTACACCGCCAAGTTGTTGGTTTTGTAATCGTATTAGCGAATGCGACTAAGACTGTTGTGGCAGTGACACGTGTAGTTGCCGGGTAAAAGTTTGGTTCAGTGGACACAGGACTTGGAATATTTACAGGACTTTGTTTTCTGATTTTCTAAAAAATGGGGAGAAAATGTCATTTTGGCCTATTTTTTTATATGACAACTTGTCTGTTAATGTCAACTTTCAAACTCCGTACTACTATATGCTAATATCTATCTATGCCAGCAGCATACAGTGAACAATTACACGTTCTTCCACTAGATGGCAGAAGGCACAATTAAACTGTGTAGCCACCCTTCCTCTAAGAAAAAAATAGCTTTACAGTGGAAGTCAACCTTAAACATGAGTTATGAAGCAAAATCCAGCCGTTTTTACCCATCTCAGGGGGCGGCCATTTTGCCACTTGCTGTCGACTGAAGATGACATCACAGCTGCTCAGGTCTCAGGTAACAACCAATCACAGCTCAGTTTCAGAAAACAGGTGAGCTGTGATTGGTCGTTGCCTGAGCAACATTGATGTCATCTTCAGTCGACAGCAAGTTGCAAAATGGCCGCCCCCTGATATGGATAAAAATGGCTGGATTTTGCTTCATAACTCATATTCCACTAACGCAATATTAACCATATTTAGACTAGTGAGGCTGCATAGAACATATTATGGTCAAGATTTTTTATTATTGTCAGGGTTTTGGGGGGGGGGGGGGGGGTTGACTTCCCCTTTAAGCGAAACTAAAAAGGTTCGAGGCCATTTCAGCCTAAATACTAGCGTCTCCAATCAACCTGTTTTTACATTGGAGTGCCTGGTGAAAGGCCTCATGAGCAAGGGAAAACACGCAAATGCCTCACAAGAGGATTCGAACCATGAGCTTCTCGACTGTGAGGCAAAAAGGCAAACAAGTTTGACAGTGCGTGGGAACAAGAACACACCTCAAAAAGGAGCGAGCGAGCGAGCGAGACAGCCAGCGTTGTTGTTTGCAAATGGCATTATGATTTTAAGATTAGGCCCACTAATAACATTGGCAAGCTTTCAATACTGGGAAGTGTCATTGAATTGAAAATCCTGCAAAGGAAACAGCAGACATAAAGGAAGGGGAACACGGCGCGAGCCAAATTAATCTCGGCTGAAAATGAGCACGACGTTACGCCTGCTGAATACAAGATGACGATCAAAATGTGTCCGGATAATGCTTAGCATACCGCTAAGATTTTCTCTCATGGCAATCAATCATCAAAGTTGTGGTATTGCGCTTCGCACCACTGCTCCCACCTTCAGCCATCACATTCCCCTCACGTGTTCCGATTACAATTTCTTATCTGTTTACACAGCAATTCCCGTGACTTTTTTCGAAAAAGGCTTTGACTTATACTTACTTTTACTTATAGTACTGGTACTTAAGCGTATTGCATTTACTTGGGGGAAAAAAAATCGTTTTTTGGGGGGAGCTTGAGTATATTTTTTTTAAATCTGTTTTTCAGAATATTTTTTTTCTGTTTTATAAAAAAAAAAAAATTCCCTGTTTTTCAGAATGTTTTTTTCTGGTTTTCTGAGTAATTTTCCCGTTTTTTTAATAATATTTTTTTCTGTTTTCAGGTTTTTTATTACATTTTTCTAAATACCTTACACTAAAACTTTCTTTTTTAAATTTTTATAATAATTATTATAATAAATACATAATATAAAATATATATATATTATATAATAAATAATTCAAAATTATACTTATAGTTTATAAGTAGTTGAGCCTACCTATAGTTTATATTTACTTTTACAGATTTTGACAATTAGTTGACTGGCAAAGCCTATTTCCATCAAGGCAAAGATAAACGTAGATTCTCCATTTGAACACCCTCTGAGAGTTAACCAAGATGAGTTTTCTCAAGTGCAAACATGTCTTTAAATTGCACAAGTTACACTCAAGAGGCAGATTCAAGTATTTTGTGTTCCTACAATAATGTTATATACTGCACATATGTCCTAATATAACCAAAGTCATGCGTAGAAAAAGAGCAATGAAGGCACTGGTGCCAGATTGATAATTGTGAAAACAATCAAGGTTTTCTGTTTGATGAAAATGTCATGTGCTTTTTTTTTCCATTCAGATTAAACAATCTCATACTGGCTTTGGATAATTAGTGTGATTCTTCGCATTGGTGTGCGCGTGCCGATGTTTGCCAGCACGCATCCAAGCATAGCCTATTTAGTCATGGCAATGTTTTGTTTGAGGGGACTTTCAGGAGCTGCGTGTTTGCTTAAAGGCTCCGCCTCATGCTGATCTCGCTGCACTGCAGTTCTGCACAGCTCCGGCGTTGCAATTAGCTCTTACATAACCACATATTTCTACTTTTTGCTTGAAATTTTGGACTGATATTTGGAGGGTATGGATGGGATCGCAGGAGGAATTGGAAAACTGTTTTAGAAACATAAAAAAACAATGAGGAAATATAACCTTCCAATATTTTTTTCCCTCTCACACTCATAGCAGATCTCTCGCCTACTTTCCTTCATTCCACATATTCAAAGTCAGCGTATTAATGTTGGCCTTTTACTCTGCAGTGTTGGTCAAGCATCGACCATCTGATGTGACCAGATGGTAATAAGTTCTTCAGTCCTCTTCAAAACATATGGGCACGAATGAAAAATTTAATAATTATTATAATTTTAGATTATATTATATTCTTTTTTTTTTTTTTTTTCTTTTTTTTCTTACAGGAGAGCTCAGTATTGTTCATTCGATTTGACATCATCATTGCTCTCCTTTTTTTTTTCTTTTTTTTTTAAAAATCCAACAAATCAATTAAAAAAAAATTAATAAATGTTTTTTTTTTTTTAATATATTATATTCTAATTATTATATCATAAAATACAATAATAATAATAATAATATAATAAAAAAATAAATTATATTATAAAATAAAATATTCTCCAGCAGTCTTAACTCCCAACATTCAAGCTAAGTAAAATATCAGCTAATGCTAACGCTAGCTGTAAGCCATCGCTAATTGTTGCGTCCAATAATACCCTTCCAGCCTTCGCAATATGGTGGGAAGACTCCAGCCATTGCTTGAGAGTGACTCAGCATCCTCACCCAGCCTAGCCGAGAAATTGAGTAACTAACACATCAGTGTTTGTTTATGAGCGGCAAAATGTGTTTTGTCACATATATGTGCCTGCCCAAGGGCGGCGATGACACTTTTTGGACGCCGACATACAATACAAAGCCGACTCTCATCTCCGCACAAATAGAATCCCACACATGCGCGATCACACGCTCCACTGAAGCGCCTCAACACGCCGCTCATTAGCCGCTCGGGCCCGATCACCCAAAACGCACGCACGCCACGTATACACAAATTGTCGCCATTCGCACGTAAGCAATCATAAAACTGATGAATGGCGGGAGAACAGGAGGCAACGTAGACGCAGCTCCGTGTGGATGATGGCTGACATTTTGGGGGGGGGGGGGAAGCGATCATTTATCTACAGCTCGTATTTTCGACCAGATCAAGGGGTGTGTAAGAAGATAATGAGAGGCATTAATAATCTGTACATTTTGATGGGAGGTTAAAATTGGACAGATTTGTAACGTGGCTCGGGCACGACTGGAGAGGAAAATGAAGCGCGGTTCAGGACTGCTGATCTGCCCGTCGCGGGTACGAGCGGTAAATTGTTCACATTTGCTGGCGGTTGGAGAGATGAAATTTATCGCACGCAGACAAAGCCCGGCGATGACTTCTGTCGAGATTTGGACGATGGAAAAAATGGATTCTTTGTCCTCCTGCCATGTGATGAAAGACTGAGCTTGACGTTTAAGAAGAATTGATGTTCCATAATTAAAAAAATGGAAATTGAATCAAACTGAACGCTTCAAATCGATTAGATTCATTTTAATGGGGAAAGATGATTTGAGAGAAGAGTGTTTTGAGTTACAAGGGTGATCAGAAAACAAATTCAATTTGTAAATCAAGGCACCACAATATTTCAATTAAAAGTAGAATTTCCACTTCCCCTTTAAATGTGAATTTATTTCAAACTTGGCACCCAAAGTAAGCACGATGTTTGCTTGTTTCCTCCTCCTCCGTCCTTGTCGCGCTATAAATACCGACATATTACTAGTCTGGTTAGATAAATGCTTGTAGGAGGCTTCTTCTTCTTCTTCTCTTTTTTTTTTGATGTTGCGGCATTGAATTTAGCACACTTTGATATGTCATGTTCTTTCAGTGAAGCCTCAAAAGAAGTCCTTCAAAGAAAAACTGTAACCTGGTGAACTAGTAGACGGAACGGACACAAACTGAGTCGCTCGTGATCCCTTTCATAAAACTTCCGACTCCCACAGCGACAAATCACTGCAATAAAACAACTTGAAGGGCAGTCGTGTTCACACTTTATGATTCTGTAGAAAACATTCACACACTTTGATAGAAAACTTGAGGTGTCATGTTGCGGGAGTGAAATTTCTTCTTTTGCCTTTATAGTTTTTTGCCTAGTTTGAAAGTCAGGTTTCAACTGAGTCACTATTTTTTACAGTTGTCAAAAAAATTGAGTTGGAAAATTCAGCTGTCAGAATGTGTGACCTCTTTAAAGGAGTCAGGTTTCAAAGCAAGGTTTCAAAGAAGGGCTTGGCTTCAATGCACAGTCACAATTTTTTACAGTTGAAAAAAAAATGAGTTGAAAAATTCAGCTGTCAGAATGTGTGACTTTGGGTTTTAAAGGATTTAGGGTTTCAAAGTAAGTTTTCAACGGAGGGGTTGGCTTCCATGCACGGTCACTATTTTTTACAGTTGTCAAAAAAATTTAGTTGAAAAATTCAGCTGTCAGAATGTGTGACCTCTTTAAAGGAGTCGGGTTTCAAAGTAAAGTTTCAAAGAAGGGCTTGGCTTCAATGCGCAGTCACAATTTTTTACAGTTGAAAAAAAAAATTAGTTGAAAAATTCAGCTGTCAGAATGTGTGACTTTGGGTTTTAAAGGATTTAGAGTTTCAAAGTAAGTTTTCAACAGAGGGGTTGGCTTCCATGCACGGTCACTATTTTTTACAGTTGTCAAAAAAATTGAGTTGGAAAATTCAGCTGTCAGAATGTGTGACCTCTTTAAAAGGAGTCAGGTTTCAAAGTAAGGTTTCAAAGAAGGGCTTGGCTTCAATGCACAGTCACAATTTTTTACAGTTGAAAAAAAAATGAGTTGAAAAATTCAGCTGTTAGAATGTGTGACTTTGGGTTTTACAGGAGTTAGGGTTTTAAAGTAAGGTTTCAAAGGAAGTTTTGGCCTCCATGCACGGTCACAATATTTAACAGTTGTTATTAAATTGTGTTGAACTTTTCAGCTGTCAAAATGTGTGACCTTGGGTTTTAAAGGAGTGTTTGGCTTCCATGCACGGATTTTTAACAGCTAAGTTGAAATATTCAGATGTCAGAACGTGTGACCTCGAATTTTAAAGGAGTCAGGGTTTAAGAGTAAGGTTTCAAAGGAGGGTTAGGGTTCCATGCAGCATCATGATTTTGAACAGTTCTCACAAAATTGAGTCGAAAAATTCAGCTGTCCAAATGTGTGACAGGGTTCGGTTTCCATGCACGGTCACTAATTTGAGTTCAATACATTCGTGTCTTGGAAAAAAAGTATTCTCTTTTTGTTATTCAACCCGTGTTCGTAAGGAGACTGATAAAGGTTTCAGCTATTGATACGTCGCCAAACATGCCCGCAAGGCCGAGAGAATAAAATCATTCTCTCGAAAGACAATGGAAGGAACGGAATGGGGGAAAGTATTTACTGGATTTGGTGAACTAAAATGGAAAATTGCACTCTATTTAAGGAACAAAGAAGACAAATGGAACCTGTTGCGACAAAGGGCAGACAGGAGCGGCAGCACCTTGTGTAATTGGCATTCTTGTTACCGAACAGCTCGTGTGGGCTGTCGTTCGTTGCGTGTGCGCCGCTCAAGAAAATGAGCTCCGGCAAAGTCTATTTACTGTGACCAGTGGAGATATATTACGGGGGAAATGTCAACCCAAACACAGGAGATGGTGCAACTCCATTCCTCAAGCAGTCAGAATGACGTGTCGAGTAAAGGTCAAAAAAGAAATATTTGTATGAACGGCGGGAAAATGGAGAATTTTCTGAAATGTGCTCTTTTTTGGAGATGATTTTGAACATTAATACTGTTGCCTGAAATCCTGTCCTAGGGTTAAGTCCACAGAGATGGGCTCCAGCATCCCCACGTATTGCAAAAGCTGCGGCTAGTGGACGGATGTTTTACATACACAACGAGCGCACGCCTTTCCACAAACACTCGAGGCTACTGGAAGCTGCGAGGTTTAATGATTGTGCCGCGGGGTTCATTTATCAAAGGCTGTATAAATATATAAGCATGCAACTTCTTAAAGAATAAACACGGAGGAGCACTCGTGTCTGCAGACAAGTAAACACTTTTTTTTTTTTTTGTAACTCTCTCTAAGCAATTTTGTGTCAACAATATTGTTGAGCCTTAAAGACTACAGACTATGATACATTTTAGGAGTATCGTACACCAGGCAATTAATAGGCTGAATTTGCTTGCATGTGCCGCCACTTTATTTATAAAAGTGGAACGCGAAGAGGGAGAAGCACTAAGTGGCGGAAGGATCTGGAGAAACTAAATGCTGCTATGCTGCTCCAAAAAAGGGAAGAAAGGGCAAATGAGACTTGAGTTACGAGTATGGAAGCCGACCAGGAAGTTGTTTGAGTTACACAACTCTCATAATGTGCAAGTTCATTGCAGTTAGGAGCAGAAGTGTCAACAAAATATTCCACAAGTGAAAAGACTGAGTTGATATTTTTGCAGTTGACCAAAAAATGACGGCATGTCGTAAAAGGAGTGTGAAACACTGAGTCATATGTTGTGCTATTTTTTTTTGCCACTAGGTGGCATTAGTGTTTCATGATGGACATTGGTGACAGGAACAGTACATTTTTCTTTTCAAATTCAGATCAATTTGCATTTGGAACATGAAGCAAATCGTGGACGACGGGCCATTTTGTTCATTGTAAATTACAACTCGTCAACAGTCCCATAAATATATATTTATGATCACATTTATTATTATAGTTATAGTGACTAATATGTACAACATGCTATGTAAGATAAAGTATGAACATGCAACAATTGCATTTCAATTTGTAAAGCCTCTCAACATTATATTCAATGCTTCTTAGTGCTATTTAAGGTTTTAATCGGAGCACATTCCATTCCATGACTTTTAATGACGGAAACCCTGACGCATCAAATATGTCATCATTACAAGATTGAGTGAATGTCAATGGCGTAAATGAAATATTTCAATGGCGGAAAGACTGATTAGGCCTATTTGCTGGAAACTGACACCTGAGCCAACAAATACTTTATACACAACAATTCATATGACACAATTTGAAATTCAAAGTGCATCGAAATTGCACAACATCGCAAACGATGTCATGATCAAACATACAGGCAATAGAAGTTGTGCACGTCTTTTCAAGTTGCTTCACTTGTTACAACTCCCTTATTTCGTGTAGTCACGAGTTACGACACAAATCGGACCAGTGACATTGTCGTGTTGTTGACTTACCCACGATAATCCACAGGAGCGTCTGTTTCTGCTGGGCTGCCCCGATCCGAGCCCCCATCCTTGCCCCCCCCACCTTCCCCTTGACGAACGTCCCCAAACACAAAAGTTATTTGGAAGCACGGCAGCCACTCAGTGGAGCTCGAACCAGAGTCCTGCTGGACGCCGACGAAGACGCATGGCGCGCCGATCCAACACAGTCACACACACACACACACGCACACAAAGTCTTCGTGAGGTGCCCCAGCACAGTCACGTGCAGCGGGGGGCGGGTGGGGGCGCGCGTGCGCGGGTCATTTGCTACCTTCCACCCCGGAGACGCTCCACGCGGTGCGCGCTGTCGGAAAGCTTTCGTTGCGCCATGAGACGAAGCAGCTTCGGCTTGTCCGGGTGTGAAAGTGTCCTTCCGTGCACACTGGATGGGCGGAGGTGACACTGCGTGGCGAGGGGGGTGGGGGGGGGGGGATCTAAACATAGCAATTACCGCACCGGGAGGCGGGTTGAGGCGCGGGTTGAGGCGCGATGAGGGGTGGTCGAGCTGAGGTGGGGAAAGGGGGGCGGTGCATTCTTTACGGTGGTTTTCCATTGGCTCATCGCAAACAACTTGTCAACTTCTACTAATATGTGGACAGTAATCGATATTCGACATCAAGTGTTCATTGCATTTTAATGAAATGTGCACTGAGGAGGGAAGAGACTAAATAGAAGAAAAGTGAAGTGGTGCCAAACTACTCAAAAGGTAATTTAATAACGTCGGCTTGTTGAAAACAGGTGCACGCATGGTTGATTGCAATTGCATTGTCGCTTACTGCCATCTAGTGGTCATTCAGAGCACTACATAGTTGGATTTACAATCAACATTGTTAATAAAAACAGGCATTTGGCTACTCTTTTGGATTTGTAAACACCCCACTTGAACACTTCCCATCTAATTAATCTGTTTATATTTCTTGAAAAACTAAATTTACACAGGTGAAACCTATTTTTGTGTGTATATTAAAGAACTGGAACGGTATAAATATGTTTCTCAACAGAAAAGAAACGCTCTCGGAATGATTACGTTTTCTTGCTTGAACGTACGGCGAAGTTTATTTAGCAGACTACAAGACTTCAGACATGTCTCTCAGACACGACATAATAGTGACAACTTTGCGAGTATAGCAGTAATGTCCTTATAATAAAGTCCCAGGTGAAACAAAAGAAAAAAAGAAACCTATGAAATAATGTTCCCTTTTCAATACTATATTAAATTGTTTTACTCTTGACCACGGGCATGTTTTTGATGACATATTCTTATTGCTGATGTTTGGCTGTTTTTCTAAAAAAAAAAAAAAAAGATTTGAAACAATTGTCAATTTGACATATTGTTCAATAGAGATTTGGAATAAATAAAGAAATATGTCCCTCCATTTTCTCTACCACCTCTTCGGGGTGAGCTGACTCCCGTTGGGCAAACAATCACTGGCGATGCAGCAAAGGCGGCGGCGTGTTAGAAGGAAGCAATCATGGAAGAAATCAGTTCCCCAAGTACTGTATCACGGATTCTATTCATTTTGATCTAAGTCATTACTGACCACAAACAAGATCTCAAACTGTAAACTGCCCTGATGATGACAGAAAGTCCATATTCCTTTTTTTTTTATTTTTATCTTGTGTCAGGCAGCAATAGCAACCTGCTGGTATTTTCAAACGTGCCAACGTGTCTGGGCGTCTCCCGGGCAACTGCGTGTAAACGTGCAGCAGGAGCTATGCAAAGAAGATTTGAAACAAGAGAGTTGAGAAAGGAAGGACAATTTTGTTTTTCTTATCGCATGACTTTGGAATTTGTATCACAGTAAGTTCAAAGTTTGTTTGAAATGGCAACTTAGCCGAAACAATGCAACTCAAAGCTAAGCCGAGCTAAGATGATGGCATCATTTTCTGAGCATCTCCTAAAAGTGTCGAGTGATTTGCGACTAAATTTAGGACCGCCCCTTTCCTCTGACTGGTAAACCAATTTGTTAGTTAACCAAGTTGACACGAGGAGATTTCACCTTCATTCTTTCATTTTTTTTCCTACACTTCACTGGAGCTGTGGAGCGCCCGAAGCTCAAATGCAACTCAAGTCATTGCTCACAAGTAGGCAAAAATAATAATAATAATAACTCATTCACTGCCATTGACGGCTATAAACGTCAAAAAATCCTTTTTACTATTTCTATTAGTTTAACTTTTTTTTCCCACTTTGGTTAACGAGAGTATGAAAACCTAGTTTTTTTTTTTAAATAATCTTTTTTTTTTTTTTAAGAAAAGATTATTAAAAATTAGGGGCGTCAGGCGATTATTTTTTTTTTAATTGTAATTAATCGCATGACTTCAATAGTTAACTCACGATTAATCACAAATTTTACATCTGTTCTAAATGTACAATAATTGCCTTCTAGGTTTTCATACTCTTGTTAACAAAAGTGACAAAAAAAAGTTAAACGAATAGAAATAGTTCAAATGCATTTTTGACGTCTATAGCCGTCAATGGCAGTGAATGAGTCTCCGCTATCTTGGCAACTTAAACAGCCCTTTGAAGGAAGACATCATCCTCGGGGAGGTTTACACGCACACACGCACGTGCTTGCAAAACAACAACAACAATTTGTCTGTCCGGCTCACAGCCAGACGTTCTGGGTTTGATTCTCAGTTTGTATGTGGAGTTTGAAAGTCAGCTGGTCTGGCTCCAGATCACCAGCGACCCTGAAAAGGATCAGCAGTAGAATATGGACGGAAGGATCTCTGTCACGCGCGCACAGCTTTTATAAAATAGTCTTAGCATTAGTTGAAATATGTGGGAAATTTTTTGAATTCAAACGGTAAAGCAACAGGCTTTGGAGAAATAAAGACTAACAAACGCTTTGTTGCTCACAGTCAAAAAATAAGCTGATTATGATTATGCAGCCACCAACGGTTTTTGTAACTGTAAAGGATCTTACGCACAAGAAGGGGGTATTATTTATTTATTAAAGGTTGAATTTATGGTCTTCAATGATCCTTGAAATCTTTCTTGAGCATGAGCCGACCTAACAAGCGAAGAACCATCTTTTTTTTTTTATCATATTGACCATTCGGAACCGGATTTGAGATCACTTGCTGTACATGATAAGATGTTGCAACAGTCAAATTGCATGAAAAGGAAGGGGAGCAGTTGAAACAATCATGGCAGCGTACGCATTTGAATGTGTTTTTTAAGCACTAAATTACAGGGATGTGATTTGACCAAAGTGAAATTATCTGAAAATTTAGCCGGGGGTCTGGGGGCCGCTGGCACCCAGCTAGGTCCAGGGCAGTGCCCTGGTGGGGGGACAAGGGGGGTATATTGAACTATCCCATATAAAATGGCAGTTTTAGTCAACTCAAAATCAGTCACATTGAAAAACATTGGACTGCCTTTGCTTTTAAAAACTATCACTGAGAATATCATCATATCTAACTAATGTGATTACTAAGTTAACACATAAATAATGTTGAAGAGTTCAAATTTCATGAACAAATAATTGTATCATGACCAAATGAAAAGTAACTCATATTAGAGCATACCACAAATGTCTTTGTTATAGCAGAAGATGTTATCTGTCGGAGTCATGTGCATACACAATGAACTACAAAAAAACAAAAAACGAATTTTTTATTTTTGGGGGGAGATAAAAAAAAGCGGAATTCCGCGAATTAGCGGAAAAATCACATCCCTGTAAATTAAGAATAAAACAATGTTGTTGTTTTTTTTAAACGTTTAAAGACCCCTTGTGCAGCGCGTTCCACAAAATGTGTCTGAAATGAAGTTACAATGTGGTGTATTGTGGCATTGCGCAATACGGTTTTGACTTCCTCCAGGTTACTAATTCATCGCGTGGTTATTTTTTTAAACCGGATGCTAGAAAAAAAAAATGAGATCGATTCACACTCATCCAAAAACAATAGTTGAATCCAAAAGTCGGCGCTGCAAACGTGAATTAATAATGAGCACCTCTCCAACTGTCAGTCGAAAATGAGCTTCATTATATTTGTAAAAGTCACATTTTTTACAAAGCTCTTGCAAAAAAGATTTCATTGGCAGTTGAAGCGAATGAATTTTTCAGTGAATCCACGCGCAGCTCTGAATATTCGACTCAGTTCCTTCCTCTCGCTAACATAACATTCCAAGCTCATTTATAATCCTGTTTTTCAGCGCCAAAAGCCCTGCAGTTTTTACCCCCAAAGCCTCCCTTCATGTGTGACTTACGACTAAGAAAAGATTGTTTGTGTGCGTGCGCGCCAGGCAAGAACACTCTTGACGTGTTTTCATTGAAGAGTGCGAGTCAAGAGGATGAATGAAATGAACGGCCGAATGAATGAAGTTGGATACGAGAGTTACTGAGTCAGGTCTAAGAAGACGCCATTTTGGTTGTTGTTTTATTACGTCTCTTTGGAGCTTGTGTCAACAACGCCGAGTTGAAGGAGGGTGCGCATGCGGACGACTTCAAGGTTTGAAAATGCTTGACCTGCTGACTCTCACTCAGTCTCAGTGAGCACAACGGGTCCGAGAGTTGCCTGCAAACTTTTTCTTGTCATCTATTATTTCTACGGCAGATGCCGACCGTGACAGAACTGCGTCTGGATGAGCACGATTGTGGCCGGGATTTAAATTCGGACCCTGGAAATTTGGACCTCCAGTTTGACCTGGAAAGCTTCACAGAACCGTCAGTTCCAAGTTCTCCGACTCGGTTATTAACTCTTTGACTGCCAGACGTTTTCAGAAAAGGGATGCCGTGGGTGCCAGCCGATTTTAAGCATTTTGACCGATCTTTCTAGGTCCACAGAAAATTTTGTGTTTGGACTATGGAAACACACATACTACCAAATGAAAGATTGGACTCTCATCTTTCATCAGAAAAAAAAGTTTGTTTCTACCTTATTCCGTTTTTCAGTAATCAACAATAGAAAATGGTTAGTTTCACCTCTGTTTTGAAACAAACGTCTTTTAACGTCTTTGGCACTCCATAGGATTTTACTAAACGTTATTTAACGTTTTTGGCAGTCAAAGAGTTAACAAGTCAGCGCCATCAATTTCTAGCCTTTGGCCACAAGGAGGTAAGTCACGTCATGTAACCAGAAATTGTGTTTATAGATGCTAACTTTCGTGTTTAGAACGGACCGATTTATTCAGAGCTAATGTAAAAGAAATATAACTCAATGTGTATGTCGAATAAGCCGAATTTCTGATTTTAATGATAAAATAATAAGTCATTATCATGTTTGAATTTGGTGATGGGTTATTTGATGATTCCAGGAACTAGTGGGATCTTCAGTTTTTCCAATGATTATTACAACTCTGGGTTACTTAGTGAGCTACAAATATCAAACTTGAGAGTATAATTGTTTGGCTGGGTTAAAAAATGTATTCCAGTGGAGACCATTTTGATGATGTCGTCACTGTTATCTACATCGATTCCACTTGACACTTTTATAGCCTTCAGTTCATCATCTGTCTGCGATTGAGCTTTTTACAGAGGGTCCTTCGGTTGATAAAAGAGTTTCGAACCTGCGCTAACGTAGTATTAGTCGCAAACCTGAAATTCGTTTAACTGAGCCCCCGTGTATTTCAGTTACTTTTTTTTTTTTTTTTTCTAGAGAGCTCAGTATTGTTCATTCAGTAATTTTACCGATTTGACATGTCATCATCATTGCTCTTTTTTTTTTTGTATGTGGGTGAGTAAGTGTATGTGCGTGTGTCCGTGCGTGCGAGTGTGTGTGTATTCATTAGTTCACCTAAAACCTATTAAAAAATCCCATACCGTTCACCGTCAGGAGACCCGAGGAAGGACCAAAGAAAAGAAAGGAAAGTGAAATCCAGTATTTCAGTTACTTTGATGGAGCATGTTATTATTGAGTTATTTTCTCTCTCTATTTATGCCGTTTGGATCATCTTCTTCAAGAGTGAGTGAAAGGGAGTGGGTGGGAGGGACTGACCAAGGTGGGACAGGGTGGGATGGACTAATGTGTGTGTGTGTGGGTGGGTGGGGTCCTCGGCGTTACAACCTTCCCGCTGCCCGCTAGCTTTACCTCAGAGCCAGCAGGCTTCATTCACACACAGACAGGAAACAAAAGCTAAGCTTAGAAAAAGAAAAAGGACTGGAGATGGAAAACAAGCATCCGGGAGTCGCAGGCACAAAAGAGGTAATTAGTTGCCATTGCTTCGTCCACAACTAAATGTACCGAACATGCTCGCTCGCCATCGCTAAATACTGTTGCTCGCTACATGAATATCATGTGTGACTTCGAAGCAGACAAAGAAGATGAGGAGAGTCCTGCCATAGCCCAAAACATGGAAACGCCGATGGATACGATGCAAGGCTGCCAGGACGCGGTGATAACGAGCAGGTGGGCAGTGGCAAGCGTGTTTATGCACTTTTTTTTCCAAGCATCTGTTTTTATTGAATTACAAAGACTCGAGTACACAAAAAGCAAATGCGTGTACAGTTAACACACAGCAGCGCCACCATGACGGCAATTGTCAACAAGCGCCTCCTGCTTTGACATCAGCATGAGAACGGCGACTTCTCGGGTTACACTGGCAGAATTGTCCGCGGCCACCTGTCACTGTGTCCAGAGGACAACCTGTTCTCCCCAAACAGGTTCGAAACAGAAAGACGGGGAGTGAGTCGGGGGAATGAATCAGCCTCATTGTCTTTTACATGAAGCCTCACTTTTGGATGAAGTCCAAGTTATCCAAGAAGACAAAAAGTTCTTTGAAACGGTTTCTATTTTCTTGACATAGAAATAGTGTCTTTCGTCATCACCACATGTTTTCCATCAGAAGTCATGTACAGTATCAATCCGGTTCTAAACACGGATCACGATGTCAACTCACATCTGTGTCCACATCACCTTTTTCAGGGCAACTTTGCCGAGCTTAGGCAAAAACTACAGGCGCCGGAGCCATTTGTTTCCTGTTCCTTCTCCAGGACGACTGGCTCAGAGAAGCAACCACCTGCCCGAACCCCCAACACACAGGTACAGGACACAGTGGAAACGAGGGAACAGGGATAGACTAGCTCTTGTAACTTGGTGGTTTGGACTCGTTTTCTGGACTTGAGAAGGTCTTAACTAAAGACAAATACGAATGCAAACAACTAGGTTTACTTTCAGACTATTATTAGTTTGAACAGTTGGCAAATCCACAGCCTCTAATTCTTTGTTTCTAGCCAATGAGATCTTCTCTGTCCTTGTATCTCTGCCCCCCAACCCCCATGTGTCTTTAGAATCATTGGTTTTGATTGGTCTCTGATCCTGCTCATTGTTCGGACTTAAACACACTAGTTTAGTTTCCTTTTGATTGCCAACCCATCCTGTTTAATCAGTAAAGTATTCAATAAGGTGTTGGGGGCATCTTACTTCCTCCTGAATGTTGAACATACATAGAGAGACAAGTTGTAATCACAAAGTCTCCAGTAAAGTTCGTCATCAAAATGAAAACCAGGGAAAAGAATTTCCAGTTTGCCAGCAAATGAGTGTTGTTGGCAGATGACCACTCGTTGACAGGAAGGGATTTGGATATTAGCATCTCTGGGGGGAATTTCGATTTGTAAAGGGCAAGACTTGCATACCTGCGCTCTGCAATCCCTCAGATGGTCAAGCAGCAATAACCAGCATTCATACAAAACATGCGCTCAGGACCGTCAAGCTAGCACGACACGGAGACAAAACGTCAATTCAACTCCAATTCTTGTGTCCCTCACAGGCAGAGAACAAGAAGTGTGCTCAACGCATCTCCGTCCTCCTTTGGCCTGCTCTCCTTAGCAGAACCGAACAAGCTCAGCCAATCAGCTCCAAGCATATTGGAACCACGACTGCGTGCCGACTATGTGCTTCAAGCCCGGGCGCACATTCAAACACGTATGGACAACATACAAGATATTTTGTTGTTGGGTTTTCTAATTAGGTCTCAAAAATGTACATCATGAATTGTAATTCGTAAAATATCGTGTGTATGCAGGACTGGGCTCTCACGAAGCAATCAGTCAACTAAAGGTGGGGTTCAAACAGCAACTGGCCATTTGCCATATTGTAGCCACTGACCCGAATTGTTGTTGATATATTCTCTGACATTACACCAGGGTCCCACACTGGCTCTGCAACCAGCTTCGCCTCTCCGGACACCCAAGCAGCTGGCCCCACTGGACCTCAGGCTACGAGACAACTCGACTGCAATAGTGCTGAAGCACAGTGTTCCCTTGAAGCCCATCAGCAAGAGCCCAATTTCTAGGACCCACATTGGGCGGAGATTTTCATGGGGCACCCCACGTACCAGGTCGCTCCCCACAAGGGGTGGCAGTGAAGACAGCGGGTCCAGCACCAGCAGCCGGAGTTCTACTGATCTGGAAGATGAGGATTGCGAAAGGGAAGACGTTCACTTGATGTTCGCTGAGGCCGAGCATCCTGAAGACAGCGAGTTCTTTAATGGCAAGATGGAGCCCAGTTTAAAAGCTCCGTCGCAAAGCGGTTTCATTTCAGCGAGCCACAAGTCAACCAGCACAGACCTGCAGAGAACAGAGCCTGTGAGCTGTCAGACTTTGAGAAATTGCAACCACGCAACGCAGGATTACAGTTTGACCCCAAGCGGAGACACAGTGAAACACAAAACAGCAATCTCAACAAAGTGTAGCAATAACGGCTGCACTACGACTGATAAGCAAGCAAATACAACAATTAAGGGTTACTTAGCTAATGATCCAGCAACTGCAAAAGATTCCAAGATAGATGAGGTTGTTTCTTGTAAAACAGAGGGCGGTAAGTTAAATCATGTCTCTGCTTTTCTACAAAGCCCATTAAAATGTCCAATTAACAACCAATGTACGGGTCTCAAGCCAGCAAAATCGAAGAAAGCATTAAAGCCTGCCCAAAGCGCGGCAAAAGAATCCAGTCCAAACTGTGAACTGAGGACAAACCTTGGACACAAAGACATACATGTCTTTACCCCGAACAAGACCCCTAAAAAACTCTCTCCGTCCAATCAATCCAGAGATAATACTGGAAGAAGCCCTGAACAAATTGTGACTGAACAGGTTAGGGAGTCTTTGGTTAACTCCAAATCGGTTAAGGTTAGTAGAACCTCTAACAACTCCTTACCAAGGAAGAGGGGTACTGTTAGTGCACACAGCAGAAAGGCAAATCCGGACAAGTTGTGCACGAACCAAACGCCAAAGTGCCCAACAGCCAGAGAACCCAAAAGTGCACGGCAGCTAAACGGTCCAGATGTCGCTCGGATACGAAGATCAAAATCTGCGGTGGACTTCATCACATACCAAGACATGTTTACAACGATTCAAAGTGAGAGTGAAGGACCTGCTATTTACGAGATGTTTGCTGGTCCCGTCTACGATAATCTTCGAAATCCAGCCGGCGCTGACGACAAACACTTGCGGTCTGCCCTTTCCAGGAAGTCGCAAGAAAAACGTACAGTCAAATCCAGACCCTGGAAACGAGTGCAGACGAGGATAAGGAGAAGCCCAACAGGGACGGCGCCGGTTGCAACTAAAGGCAAAGCAAAACTCGCATTCTCACGGACAAAAGCTCGCCTCACACATGCAACAAAGCCGGCACACAAAAGGAACAGCAGTAAACCTGAGACGACAGTCGTTTTTGTGAATGACGGTGTGATATGTAATAACACTCGAGAAAAGATTGATGATCCAACATCATCTAGCATAGAAGAAGATATTTCTGTACTGAAGCCTGAAACTCTAAAAACGGATGAAAAATCTGCGCGCTTTACATGTAGAACTATGGAAGAAAGAACTTTAAATTCAGCAGATATCAGAAATCTGCCAGTGCTGAGAAATCAAATGACTCCCGAGTCATCAAAAAACAACCAAATGCCAACAAATGAAACAGAGAAATCTTGTCACAGTAGTGAGCTACCTGTTACGTCGCCAGTTTATCAGAAGTTTGTGAATGGTGTGGGGGAGGGGCCACTTACAGATGACTTGCTGCAATGTCTGGCTGAAGAGTTGATCTCACTGGATGAGAAAGATATTACGACTAGCCCACGTGCCCCAAACCTGGACCTGGAGAACAAAAACGGAGACAATCGCATCTTAGAAAGCAACGCTTACTCTGGGGTAAATCTCAACATAAATACATGACCAGCAAATGAACTCAGATTTGGACATTTAAAATCTTTCTTTTAATTCAGGTTATGTTAACGGACTTGACAGCCTTGCATGGTTCCGGGTTAGGTGATGCTATTTCGTGGACTAAGGGTGAAGTCCTTGGCCGTGGAGCCTACGGGACAGTAAGTCTATCAAGTCCTATTTCCACCTCTGCCTAGGTTCAGATCGGGGGTAGGCAACCCTGGTCCTGGGGGGTTTAGATGTCTCCCTCCTCTAACACAGGTGAGGATTGTTATTAGGCTTCTCCAGAACTTGCTGATCACATCTAAAACACGCACGACTCTCAAGGACCAGGGTCGCCTACCCCTTGTTTAGACCTTGTCCCAACTTCCCAAGTGCTAAATTAATGAACCTGGTCTTGGGGCAGACCATGCAATACTTCCCTTTGAATCTTAAAGATTTTGGTCGAGTTGGATTATCGTCATGTGAAAGAGCATGACGGTAGATGAAACTCTTTCTCAAGAGTGGAAGCTGGTACGACCGTATGCCCAAGAACCTTTGTCCATGATGCATATGAAACATTGTCTTTCTTACCAGGTATCCTGCGGCTTGACCAACCAAGGCCAGTTAATAGCTGTGAAGCAGGTGACTCTGGATACCTCCGACCCAGAGACCGCAAGGAGAGAATATAGTCGTCTTCAAGGGGAAGTCGAGCTGCTTAAAACCCTGAGCCACGCCAATATTGTGGGTTTCCTCGGGACCTCCCTTTACCAGCACATGGTTTCCATCTTCATGGAGTACATCCCAGGGGGATCCATTGCGAGCGTTCTACACAGGTCAAATACTGGAGCACACAAACAAGAAAACCAAGGTCTTGGTCTTTCTCACATCATGAACTTTTTCTCCTTGGCTCAGATTTGGTCCACTGCCAGAGCGTGTTTTGGCATTGTACACCTGCCAGATCCTGGAAGGGGTGGCATACCTTCACCAAAACCGCGTCATTCACCGTGACTTGAAGGGAAACAACGTCATGTTGATGCCCACCGGGGTCATCAAGCTCATAGACTTTGGTTGCGCACGCCGCATCAGCCGCGTAAGCCACGCCAGCAGCGGGGATCTGCTCAAGTCGGTTCATGGTACACCTTACTGGATGGCTCCAGAGGTAGTGAAGTAAATATTCTGTTTCAATTTAATTATAACTGTTTTGATTTAGTTATAACTATTTAGAATTGGACAAAATTGCTTTGATTTACTCAGTATAGTTTTGTGTGAGAATTCAAATGATGTGAGGGGGTTGATTTTCTCTTTGTTCTCTCCTGAGAACATATGGTGGGGGCAAGCAAAAGTGTAAATTAGACCCCTTTGTTTATAAGACGGCTCCTCAAGAGTCTCTCAGTCTCTTCTGTAAACAACGTAAACCCTTATCTGATTATCTGTGTTCCATCATGTGACTACGAGCGGGAAGAAAAGGAGGGGGGCAGTTGGTCAACTGTATTGAGATATCATGTGACTCTGGGAGGGACTTTTGTAGGACAAAGGATATTACCCACAAGCGGAGCGGGAAACTACACAGTTGAGAATCAAAGATGGCGCGAGTGGCGGCTATTCTCCTCTGTCCATAAATTTGTGTAATAAAATCCTTAGGTAATGCCTGAATTCACTGATCTCATTGTATGTTTTGATAATCAACATCATGAACACGGAAGAGTAAGTATTCATCTTAATACAGTAGTCAAAGTAGACAGTGTTTAACTTAAGTACTACTGGATTAAAATAATAACACCAAGTCATGTCACACTCCACAGGTGATCACAGAGACAGGATATGGCAGAAAATCGGATATATGGAGTGTGGGTTGCACCGTCTTTGAAATGGCCACAGGGAAACCCCCACTAGCACACATGAGCAAGATCGCTGCCTTGTTCTATATTGGAGCCAAAAGAGGATTGATGCCATCGTTGCCAGAGGGATTCTCAAACGGTGCCAAAGACTTTGTCAACATTTGCTTGACGAGGTGAGAAATTTCATTATTCCACATGTAGTAGAACATTTGATGAACATTAATCATCTGTGAGTTGTATTTCCTCTAGTGACCAGAGATTGCGGCCATCTGCGGACCAACTGCTCCAACATTCGTTTCTTCCAAGGAACAAGACTCCGTTTGCAAAGAGAAATCACTTCTGTGGTCATCCAGATGGACTTTGTGGTTAACAAGCTTCAGTTTATGATAGGTTTTTCGTTTGGTAGGATTTTTTTTGTGTGGTTATGGAGGAAGGCAGAGCTGGAAAATTACACTTTCACAACAGAGTAAACAGCACTTTAATGTATCATACAAGAATAGAACTGCACAATCTGCTTTTGTATAAAGCAGTTGGTGCCAATTGTGAAATTTGTAATCAAACACGGTGGAGTTTCACAGATGGTTGATAAGATTCATAATTTGCTTTGGGATGAACCGCAAGAAGATTCCCATGTGAGCGCTCAGAGAACATTTGTGGGTGACAGCTATACTCCGTTGCATACCCAATTGTTTATAAAAATCGATTGTTTCTTTGCTGTTTGTTTCAAATACTGAATATATATTAGCATTACTCAAATTAAAATAAAATAAAAACTTTAATGACTTGAATGAAAGTCTCATTTTCATGAATCAATTGACAGAAGACTTGTTTCATGGCAACAATCAGGAACAGAATTTAATGTCAAAAACTAATGTGACGACAACGGTCGTAAATGTACCAAACGGATTATGGACGACAATTCTAACAATTTTGTCCACAGAAAAATGGTTTGACCAAAAAAAAAGAAAGAAAAACAAACACAGCAGGGCATTTCACAACTGATTTTCTTCTTTATAGTACTGCCGAGTAAACTTTGCTGACAAGTAAAAGGCTTCAGTGCCTCGTTTTTGTGTGATGCACTTCAAAAAGAGGTTATACAGTAATAGACTTCCATGGCACACTATTGTCTTTTTGTTAGCTTTCTATTTTAGGTGCAACTCTTACCTCTTGGGTAATATGATAAAATGCACATGCCTCTTGAACACAACATCTTCCCTAATGGTGCCCAATCGGTTAGCGACAGTGCTTTTTAAAAAATAATGGGTTTTTACAATTATATTGTGATAATTACAAGTCGCTCCAAACCTGAGTAGTCCCGATGATTATTGATGTCTTAACATACAAAAACGTATGCACATTTGTCTCCACTTCCTGTGAATGGCGAATGCGTTCTTCCACATCCCTTTGTGGAAAACTTGCAAATCAAACAGTCCTCAAGTGTGGGAAAACAAATCAAAGTTACTGAGGAAATGAAACGACACTTAATAAAAAAGAAAGAAAAAAAAAAAGCATCCACCAATATTGCAATAAGGAATGACGAACAGAAGTCGAACTCCTCTTGGGCTGACCATTGGCATGCTGCATAAAATTGCATAATTCTTATTTAAATAAAAATAAAAAAACAAGAGGCAGTCACATATTTCGTGCCTTTGAAATAACTTGTAATACTTTTGTTTTCCTACCCGGAGATGTGAAATACAAGAAGGTGCCTCCCTTTAATGTAAATACACGATTGCACCTGCCATCCACACGCACGCAACGTTTGCGTGCTTATCTGCACATTTCAGGAACGAGAGACCAGCAGCAATTTGACACCAGGAGAAAGGTGGGACTGACGACAGCCCCGAGGTCAAAGTACGGAAGCGTTACATTCCTCTTTTCTTCCCCTCTCTCTCTCTCTCTCTCTCTCTCTCTCTCTCTCGATCACAGATGTTCATTTTTTAGTATAATGTTCTGCGCCTTTAATAAAGGGTATATCGCCTAAGTTTCCTCCTGGGGCACTTAGCAAGGAGATGCACATACTAGTGAACTGTGATGTGAACATGAAGCTTCATGAAGCACTTGTGATGCTTTTTGACTCCTCTAGATGATGCTCCTGGTTTAAAGATAAAGGCGAGTGCAATGAAAATTGATTACATTTCCACTGCATCTTTGAACCATGGGTGCCATCTAGAGGGGTAAGAAAATATTGCAAGTGCTTCATGAAGCTTCATTTTCCCATTAGTAGATTCTAGCACTTTCCATGTGAAGAATCATGAGTGCAGAAGGGTTTGCTCAGTGTCTCTGGTCTCCCACTTCATGAGGCGACCCGCTAGGTGGGAGGTACTGCTGAGAGGTCCGCAGCCCACCTGAGTGTAACAGGAGGGTGGAGGTTAGCCATAAGGCTGCAAGCTAAACAAGACATACTGCAGTACAGCAGAGAAGCAGAAAACGAGGACGGAGTACCTGCAGCACCAGCGCCACCTTTGGAGAGTTTGCCCGGTTTGGAGCAAGAAGCAGCGGAGGATGAGGAGGAAGGGTGCTGATTGTGATTGGCCTCGGGGTGCGTCCTCTTTCGCGACGAGGAAGAAGTCAAAGACGTGGATCCGCTGTGAGGAAGCGCGATTCCCTCGAGGGTTATGAGTCCCGGGGGACCTCGAAACAGTCCGTCGGCGGCCCCTTGTCCGTTCCCGCTGTGAGCGTAGGGGTTGTATTTGTGATGGCGGTGAAGGTTGTGATCGGCGCCTCGGTGCGTTTTGTCTTTGCTCACGAGCGGGCTGGAATGTTTACTCTTGTTGTTGGCGGCCATGCCCTCGTCCGACGAACTGTGGCGCTCGGCTGAGGAGGAAACTTTGATTTTCATCTTGAGCTCCTCCTTGCTTCTGTCCAACTGGGAGATTCCTCCAGAGGCAGGAATTGCCAAGTGGAGATTAAGCAAATTTTTGTCACATTTGTCGGCGTGATGGCGTTTGTCCTGCCCTGACGACGTGTAAGGAACGCGAATCTTCAATGGCGAAGCGGTGGTGCTGCTCCCACTTTGGGACAATTGGTGAGTCTGTGAATACTTTCTATGATCGAGCTGGCTCAAAGACGGCGGTGCATAGTTAGAGGAAGACGACGGATCCCCTCGCATGTTGCTCTCGCTGTGCTGCTCCTGACGGCTTTTCTGCCCCGAAGCGGCAACGTCTGCAGCGTGTTTTTCCCTGTATTTGTCCAGCGACATTTTGGGGGCTGAGGAGTGTTGAGGCGGCGGCGGCTGATGCTTGCCAGCTCCGCTCGCGCACGATCCTTTCAGTTCCTGTTTGATGTTGAGATCGACAGTTTTCTCAGTCTTGATTGCTAATGGGGGTGGATGCAAAGAGGACGCAGAGGCCTGCAAGGACAGCGTCTGCTCTTGGGGAGAGGGGCTGAGGGGGCTCAGTCTCATACAGCCGGATGAATAGCCTGCTTGAGTCAGGCTGGTTTGGGGCCACTCGCTGTGGCTGGGTGGGTTGTAAGGGCCAGCCAAGGAGCCCAGAGACAGCGGCCCGTCTCCAGACTGAGCAGAAATAGACACGAAAGCGGCGCCTGCTTTAGAAAAACTTGAGCGGGGTACGCCGACGAGGGAGCCGTCAAGCAGGGAATGGTCTTGGAGCATCGAAGGTCCCGCGACGGAGGGATCTGTCAGTTGGCTGTTCTCAGATTTGGGCTTCTTAGCAGCTTGGGTTGCCTGAGATGTAAAGGAAACATGTTTTTTTACTTCATCTTAATGGACTTTCAAAATCACATGCATATATTTTTTAACACTACTCTGGCTAACTGAGCAATTGTGACTGTCATGAAAAAAAACATTAGACCACATTGTTTTATTGTTTAAGTTTCCATCCTACGGCAAAAGTAACTGGTAAATGCTAATGTAGTTAAGTGAGAATTGTAGTAACTGTGTATAAAAAAAAATCTTTACAAATAGTTTCTTTACACTGGATCAAAAATATCTGAAGGTGTGTCATTTCAAACTGACAAATGATTTGTCTTACTCTCCAGTTCCGTATTCTCTTCAAGCGGCTGGGAGTCTTTTCCAAAATCTGCAGAAACTCATGCGTCAACTCTGCAAAACCCAAAGAAAGTTGCGTTAATGTAACGCAGCGGGTCCTCTTGCGCAATTGCAGTGCTCAACCACACACACAACAATTTTTAGCGCAATTCCAAGAGATTACCGCACAAACCATGCAAGCACATTTTTGTCTCGTCTTACCATCAAGCAGCTCGAGAGTAACCGAGCTGTCCACGTACACCCACCAGTGCTTCCCATCGGTAGACACGGGTATCTCCCAGTTCGACCACTTGCACGCCAGGTGAATACACACACAGGCTATTACTGTGGGCTTGTACTGTAGGCAGAATGTAGTGAGGTGTAGACTATTGTGTGTATGTGTGTGTGTGTGTGTGTAGGTACGTCCAGAGGACAAATGGAGTGTGTGTGTATGCATGTATGAGTGGATTGAGGCGTTGCAGCCGTGGTCAGGATTGGTCCCACATGTGAACAAAAAAAGGAGGACAGAAGGCGCAAATGGTTTTAATTCATTGTTAGGAGAGACACACACACACAAAAGCTGAATTTTTTTTATTTTTACTTTTTTAACTGAACAGTAAAACAAGTTTTTCATGTCAAGTTAAATGGTGAAGAATATAAACAGCAGGGGGTTCGATTATGGGAAAAATAATAATCACGATTATTTTGGCAATAATTGAAATCAAGATTATTCAAAGGATTATTTTTTGGTACAAAACAAGAAAATGTTTAAACATATAAAATAATAGGACACATTAAAAAAAAAATAGAAGTACTATAATTATATAAGTTCCTTTTGGACCAAACAGAATTTATAATCTATATTTATAATAGTATATATTTATTTATACATGTTGGCAAATACTTGAAGTTGGAGTGCAGCGTGTGCACTTTGCAGTTGGACGATCATTTATTTTTTGGTACAAAATAAGAAAATGCTTAAACGTAAAAAACAAAAAATATTCAGACAAATAAAATTCTTTGAAACACTATAATCATGAAAGTTCCTTTGGGATGAAACAAAATTAGTTATTTTATAGATGTTATAAATTTAAATTACTCAAAAATTAGTATTAATAATCTTTTCTTTTTTATTTTATTTTTACAATTAAGCTTATTTTGTAATTGTGGAGTGTAATAATTGTAATTGAATTTTGATTAATTGCACAGCTCTAGCAGAGCGCATTTGCTACAATTAACTTCACTGCTGGAAATAAGATGTACAGTATATAAAATGGACACTCTTGCAATGGAATTTGATCTGTCGCAGGGATGCAACGATAACAGCAATATCGCAATTTTGAAAGTGCCACAATATCGTCGTCGTCATGTCACGACATTAAAAACAGCACAACTGCTAAAAAGGCCAGGATGGATCCCATTTGTGCAGTTCCAGCACCCTCTGGTGGTTAATTTTGTAGCGCAGTTTAATTTTAATCAGGCATGTTTTGGTCACTTTTGTTTAAGAGCCCCGCTAATTGCCGGATGAAGGGGAACGTAACATGCGGTTATCACTCCCATAAATTAGTCATACGATCAAATATTTTATAATTTCAAAAGGCATTACGTTTCATAGACCATGATACTTTGCGGCGCTGAGATAAACAGGAGCACAATGACTGGCCAAGCTTATTTCTTTGTCAAAAATATAATTTTGTGCATTTTTTTCCTCAATAGGAGCTTTTTTTTTTAATCGTATTGTGAAGTTCCTATCTTGATAATTATCATATTGACATTTGGACATGGTTACATCCCTAATCTATTGCCACAGAAAAATACATCTAAAACTAAACAATATCAACAAATGGCGATGGTTACAATGGCTATAATTTCTATTAAGTTCTTAACATGTCTTCTTCCTGTACAGTCTAGTGAAAATGAATTTCCCCACGGGGACCAATAAACCAATCAATCAACATATAACTGTTTCTTCTGGGCTTAGTTTTAAGAACTACATTAAGACCGCTAGGAAAATAAAATACTGTACATTTATATCAAGTATAACCGCCCAAAGATAAATAATCTGGCAAATTAGCCCTACATGCCATGTTTTACAAGAGCTAAAATTTGGGCTCACTGAATGTCCCTGTAACAACAAATAACCCATTAAGACGTTTGGCACTTTGTCCATGGCTAAATTTATCACACCTGAAAAGAAAAGCATGCAGGAGTAAGAGTCTAGCATTTGGTTCTGTATTTGTAAAAATTTAAAAAGAAGAAGCTAATTTATGATCGGTCAGAAAAAAAAAAAAGTTTGTTAGCTCAGTGGACAAAAACTAAACGGATTCATATCAAGATATTACGATCATAGGACATCGCTAAACAAACCCTTTAAGGACCCACTTTCAAATGCATTCACCAGTCATGCTTTAAATACAATTCATGGGGTAACCGAAAACATTTCACTCGTATACTCAAAATTTGGTCATGTGCCTCAAACTTCTATTCTTAGCATGCAGGTCGTTAATGGGTAAGATTACATTTAGATTCATGATACAGCTAGAAAAACCAACGAGCATTTACAGAGAATCATATAATCAACGTAAGCATAACAAATGAATATGAAAAGAAAATGTGAAAAAATGATTTTGCTGTACTTACCAGAAGGACCTCTATGAGAAATGTTTACATCTGTGAAATCTTTAGCGGCTATTCAGGCTACCAAAGTGTCTTTTCGAATTCTGCACTTTTTCGCAACCGAACAAACATGTGGCGTTTCAAGCGCACCACTACACTTCGCATCTTGCATTCAACCCATCGGTGCCAACACATGGTCCCTTGTACAATACACCGCACTGCGACTGGGGCCGGGAACGCCGCAAGCCACGAGCCCTCGTCCCGCTCCCTCTGGTGGAGGGAGGCGAGCGGCGGGCGCTAGGCGGGCGTCCCAACAACCACCAGTGCAAGGAGGGCCCGTTGGACACTGAAAGGGTACCCTGCATTACAGGAAGCAATGGTGTGCAAAGTGCAACAAAGGAGGGGCAGGATAACAACCTGTTGGTAGCCATGAAATAGGAAGTCTGTGCCAGATCCTTGCTTGCTGTGTGACACACAAAGACAAACAATATGAAAGGGAAAGCAATTACAATTCAACACATACAACAGAAAAACATTTACTTTTGTGCCATTTGTATTCTTATGATTTCCAAGAAAATCTGATTTAAGTTTTACTTTACACTTTAACTTCCACTAAAACCCATTTAGTCACGACCAAGACTGGAGTGGAGCGCAAATGATTTTGTAAATTTCTTGTGAATGTCCCATATGGAGGACCAAAACTGCCAAAATAAATAAATAAATGACTAAAGGCGAAAATAAAAATAGATATAAAAAATACAATGCAAAAAAAATAAAATAGATCTATTATATAACAAAATAAATAAATGTAAAAATAAAAACGATTCAAAAAATAAAAATGTAAAAATAAATATATAAATAGAATTAAATATCAATTAATAAATAAAAACGCTCTGCTCTCACATTTATTTGTTTCATGCTGCAGACTAGGGCTGGGCGATATGGCCCAAAATGTATATCATGGTATAAACCGCATCCCTTCTCGGTAACGGTATATATATATATCATGGTATAGAATTTAATGTTGTTGCTTCTATAAATAATTTGCTTACCGTTTTTTTATAGATTTTTTTTTTATTTGATTCATTGACATACCAACAACTAGAATGGCTGACATTGTTTAGATATTTGCAATTATTAACAGTTAATTAAAAGTTACAAGAGGGTTGACTAACGAATGGCAAGGACCAGGGGTCGTGATAGGCCAGGATGGTGCTGTTGCATTTGCGAGTCTTTTCATCAGTAGTGGTAGTAGTAGTAGTAGTAGTAGTAGTAGTAGTACTTATGCTATGTGGCTTGTCATGAATAGATCCTGTTTTGAGAAACTTGCCATGAATATTGTGAACTGTACAACGTACTGGAGAAGACAAACAGGCACCGAGCTGCAGTCAAAGAACGTTAACGTGTTTTATATCATAAATTATCTGCTCTAAATGTATACCAACATATTTTTTCAAGTTTTTCATACTCTTGTTAACATAAAAGTGGTCAGAAAAGGTTACCAAATACAAATGTGGCCATATATTTTGGTTCAATAATACAGCAATTTTATTTATTTTAAGTTAAGAGTTAGATTTGGGTTGGGGTCATTTCTGCCACTAGATGGCATTAGTGAGTCAATTTTTCTTTTCAAATTCAGAGCAATTGGCATTTGTAACATGAAGCAACACATGAACAGGCCATTTTGTTAATGGTAAATTACAACTAATCACCAATCCCCACAAATACACATTTTAATCACATATTGCTAAATTGTGTTTTATCGACTCCTTTGCCTAATGATGCAGATAAAATAAAGCACGAACAACAATGTTTTCACATCAATTGCATTAAAATGTTTAATGCCTCTTGACATCGTTCAATGCCATTTGAGGGTTTAATTTCAGCAAAAATTCATTTAATGACTTTAAATACTTGTTAACGACCCACGGAAACCCTATAAGATGATGAACGGAATGAAAAATAAAAATAAATTGTATTGTGACTTTTGGGACACCCTGGATATGTGTGATGAAAGATACATTAATAATAATTGAACAAAGTGACATCTTAAGTACAACTGAACTGCGCACATGCTTCCAATTCAGTCTTGGACGTGGCCTGGTGAGTATCGGTGTCAAGTGTGGAAAAATAAATGTCTCCCAACAAAGTCAAAAATGAATTAAAAGTGACAAGAATGTGGTCGTACAATCATGTCATCAGGGTTTCACAGGCCTCAACACCTATTTTATGAGGCGGGGCTGGACAAGAGCAGAGGGGGCACAAAAAACAAAGAAAGAAGCCTCTACCTCGCACTAGCTGGGAACATTTCACCACATCAGTGTGTGGGTGATCAATAGTAATTTCAAAGCCTGGAACAAAATACATGACAGGTGAGTTCAACACAGTCAGTTGGGAGGTGACGTGTCATTTCTCTCTCGCCGTTTTCCATGGACTCGCTGTTATTCAGACGACGCAAAAAATGGCAAGTGAGTATTGAAGTGGGACAGAGGATTTTAAAAATTATTCATTTGGTGAAATAGAATCACACTTTTTGGCAAACCAATGTCTTGTGCCCAGATTTAAAGGGGACATATTATGGAAAATTGACTTTTTAATTGCTTTTACAAAATACTGCACAATAGTTGGGTCTCCAATCTTTTGTGAGCTGCCTTCTGAAAACATGAATAAGAGCGATCATTTTGGATTTTCCCGGAGTTGCGACCTCACTAATTTACATAATTTATCCATAACATGTTTGCTCCAATTGACTGTACAGCTAAGCTGGGCAACAAGCTACCATTTTTGTGCGATGACCGGAGTCCAGCCTACACAGAGACAATATTGTGTCAAAGCAAAAAGGTAAGCAAAGCTGCAGTGGTAGCCGTTTGGTTTGATAACTGGCACATAATCAAAATTTCACTGAAGCCATTTTTTGCTTACAAATCAGCATTATCTTCAAAAAAGAAGATTATTAATTTTAATGTTGAGTTGTTTAAATTTATACATTTGCACCTTTTTAATTTTTTTTATTTAAATAAGTAATTTAATACATTTTGATTCGTCCAAAAGGAACTTGCATACTTGCGTCTTAATATTATTATTATTTTTTAAAAACTTTAAAGCATTTTCTTGTTTTGTACCCAAAAATAAATGCTCGTCCTAATCGTGATTTCAATTAGCAGCCTTACAGACACTATTTGTTCGCCCGTCTATAGTGCCTTGTTAGCATTATGCTTAACTGATGCATAATTCTATGATTTTATTTTTATTTATTGGTATTCTTTAACAGTAGACTTCAACTGGGAGTGGCATTAAGCAGTTTGGAGCCTCTTTTTTGAATTGTTCACTATGAGCCGTGGCCCATTTGCATGGAAAAGAACCGGCACCCCGAAACCAAACTATTTCATCTAGAGCATTAGAACCTTTTTGTGTTTTGCAAATGTTTTCCAATTATTTTTTTGCATGCATAATATGTCTCCTTTAAGTGAACTTGTGAGAAAGTTACAAATCCCACTCAAGCCATTTTATAGCTAACAGAAAAAAGAATGACATGTCACCTTAGACCAATCCATAAAATCAAGAGTACAGTAGATGATGAGGAGTTGACTAATAAACTCTATCATCAATAACAAGAAACCCTCAAGTATGGTTTACCAATATTGTTTATGATACACATAGTGCTCTCATCTCATATCATCCACTCGGGTCACCACTACTTACCAAGCGTCTGCAGCACTATGGATTCAAGTATCACCAGCTCTTGAGCTTGTTGTAGGTATGCCTGAAGTTTGATAGACAGTCATTACATAACAATTGTAATGAGTCTATGATCTCACCTAACAGCTGAGTTTAAATGACCAAAGCTGAAACCAGAGAGGCCATTACGCTATTTAACGGAAGCGCGTGTAGCTGTTTGGACTGTGCCAACAGCAAAAAAAAGACCCCAACATCGGGGAGTGGCGCAGGTTATACATTGGGAAACCATGGCCAATGAGTGGACTGGAAAGGTGACACATGGAAAGGAATATGAAAGAGATTTTTTTTTAACACCATACTTGACATAGAGATCCCCCAACTTACATTACTCTTAGGGTCAAGAGGCGATTCTTGCGGGTTTAAGCAGGCGTGCGCTACTTTAATCACATATTCCAGTTTGCGTGGCTGCTCTTCCACTTTGGCAGCCAAAAATAGTGTCGTTGGAGATATTGTCTGTAATGGAAATAATGAAACGTAGTCAAATATACATCCAAAACATGTAACAATGGTTTAAAAAAAAAACATCTGAAAAACAATATACTTACATTTCTGTGAAATATGGTGAACGAGTGGTGCATGTAAAATCTATGCATGTAAACAATTGCTGTATTAATAGTTAGTTGAGAGCTGGAATGTGGGTCAAGGGAAATATTTGCATTGTTATCACTTGTTTTCAGCCCTGGTGAAAACAAGTACCAAAGGTCCTCACTTTAAAACGGAATTCAGATTCTGAGGCAGCAATGTAACCCAAATTATTATTTTTGTCTCAGCTAGTCTGTCATTAACCTACGCTAATACAAAAAGTAATAGCATGAAAAACACTAACCGAGCGTCCGTTCTACCACGTAACCTTACATTGCAAGCCGTTCGTAACCTCGGATGTCGAAACAATGCAGCCCACTAGGCACGGCCCAAATTCCTCCCCAAAACAAAAAGCGAGCACAAATAACTTGTAAAGCGCGACAAAGAAATATGTTGGGCGTCATTGTCTGTCGGGATAAAACATAAATCCATTTCAGGTTTTAGTGAACAGGTGGCTGACAAAGTTGACAGCCGCAAACATGATCCACGGCCTTCTTATCGACGCGAACCTAAAGCTAGCATGCTATATGCTAGCCGTGGCTAAGCACAACGCGTTCCCGTCAGCTTAGCAGCGAAATAACGCAAACAATTTACGCGACACACTTACAGAAGTAAGTAATCGCTCTTCAATTATACATTCGAGCGACATCAGATCCGCACTTGGGTGCAGATCGTATCGTTCGTTAGCTTCCGCGTCTGGTTTGGGAAGCGAAGCAGTTTGTTAACGAAGGATACACATTGAGCCTCTGTCCCATGTCTTGGATCAGATTCGCCGCTTGTTGCCGGTAAGACAGTTCCCGGTCCGGTTCTACTCCACATCGGCGAGACGGCGTGCTTTCGAGCTGCTCCCGGGTGAAAACCCATCTTGAAGAAGATCCCCGGCTTGCCGCCATTGCTCTTCGACAGTCATGGAGAACGCGGATATGACGTCTGCGGATGACCGGAAACCCCGAAAGTTTATTTAAAAATCAAATCAAAATTAAATAAACTGAAATAAAGATGACACAATGAGGGCACAGGTAAAAACAGTTGGGATTTAAAAACGGGGGGGGGGGGGGAGCCAAAGATATCGACGTGTTTGATCATGTGATCAGTGTGTCCGCCATGTTGGAAAGATCAACTAGCCTTGAAATGGTAAGTTGACCAACTAGAAATTGTATAATTTCGTGTTTGGAAAAAAAAAATACTTATCAGTTATTATCTGCTATGTTTTTGATATTTTAGTCTCTGTAGATGTGCTACAATGAGGTCTAAAAACAAAAGCAAGACTGCATGGTGATGTACGCCATGACCTCCATCATCAAGTTTGTGGAAGACTTTTTTTCCGGTATGTATAAAATGTTGGTTGTGGTGTCCTTGAGTCAATTAATAATAAGTAATTTATAAAACTTAATTGCTAACTTGCTAGCTAACATCAGTTCAGTAGCACGCTATCTGATTCACTGTCAAAAGAACATATCTGTAATATTAATCACAGCAACAGAAAAGTAAATTAGTGCATGAACATAGAGGGACTGGCTATGTCTGAATTTCCATGTTGTCTATTTTTGAATCAATGTACCTGTTGGAATATATATTGTATGTAACATTTTCTTTTTCTTCTTACTTACACACATATTCAAAAGGGGTTCGCTTTCTATAGTGGTGTCATCAGAGAAAGCTTGGTTTTTGCCAAGTGCATGATGTGACCTCATGGTTAAATGGCCCATAATATAATATAATATAATTAATACTAAAATAAACTCAGTTTTTTAATATGTTGTAATTTATGTCAATGATAATAGCACTTTGTTCTGTAATTTCCAGTTAACTCAAGAAAACTATCCAATTGGCATTGTTACCTGAACGTCACATTAATGGATCAGGCAACAACCCCCAAGAAGCTCAAAGCCACCATCAGACCTGCCTTTACTTTTTAATTTAATCAGTTGATTTAAAGATTGTTTAGTAAAGTAAGATAGAAAGTGTAAAAGTGCCTCATTGGGCTACAGTTCACAGACAAGGAAATGATTCATTTTGGAGTTTATGCAATAAAAGTAACAACCCAGCCCAGCATACATTTTTATTTAAACCATATTAGCTGCGTTATAGTCTGTTTAAGAAACCGCACCATATTCCATTTTGGCCAAACACATTCTTGGGCGATAATCTCTTTTCTCACTGGTTTAATACCAGACATTTCTGTGAATGAATGATTAAGATGACTGCTAAAAGAAACATAAACAATAACAACAACACAGACTCAATCAAACATGAATCTGAGATTCCAACTCCGTCAGAGGTTGAAGTCAATCTTCTTGTTACACAAATTGTTCTTTTTGGAGGCCCAAAAATTCCAGTGCATTCCCAGCTAGTAGCTTGTCCTGTAAAACAAAGTGACAGCACTTATCAATCTTTAAAAAATATATATTTGTTGTATGGTTATTTGGTTAGTCAGTTCAGTAGCCATATGATGCACTAACGACGTAGTGAGGAGTGCCATGAAACTCTGAAGAAGGTTGGCATATGGGCCAAGGAAAAACTCATGAAACCTTGGGTGTGGATTGGGAGTGATATACTGTAGTACGCATCTTTGAATGTATTGTGGTCACAACATTCAAGTCCACTTGCATTGTTGACACAGTGGGACAGTAATCCACCAAATGTAGCAAATGGAGCTTTATAAAGGTACAATATCAATCAAACATAATTAGTACCTTTAGTGTTTCATCAAATTCTTCCATCGACTCAATCAGAGATCCAGGTTGGAGCTCGCCCAGTGGGAATGGGTAATCCGTTCCTAGCATCACTTTATCCTGAAAAGAAAACAGATCATAACAACAAAATGAAATCTGTTCAAGCCCCCCAAGGAAGCTCACTTTTCCAATGACGTCAGTCAGCAACTTCAGGGATACGGGATCATGAACCAGGGAATCGGTGTAAAAAGAGCCGAGGTATTTCCTGGGATTGGACTCGTTGTCCACAGCGCACAAGTCCGGCCGAACTTTGTGGCCGTGTTCAATTCGACCAATGGTGAATGGGAAGGAGCCTCCTGTTAAAAATGGAGGAATACAGTTTTATGGTCAAAGATCATTCGTGGTCTATTAAACATAGTCGTTACCTCCGTGAGCGAAGCAGACCTTCAATTTGGGAAATCTCTCAAAGACACCTCCAAAAATCATTGAGCAAATTGCCATTGTTGTCTCTGTAGGCATGCCTTTTTGAGGGATACAAGAAATATAGAAGTAGAATGGAGCAGGATTTCATAAATGTGGAAGCGCGGAACTGCCAATGTGGAGTAAACATTTTTGACTGGCGAGTACGTTTCGACATATTTGAGAATACATTTGATCGTATTTAAAGATGTTCGAACACACTATATAGTATGTTTGAACATATTTTCTGTGAATATATTCAAACGTATACGTTTGAACGTACTTGCTAGTCAAAAAACGTTTTCTCCGCATTGGCAGTTCTACGCTTTCCATACGCAAACGTATACATAGATGTGTGATTTTAGACGAACACACACTCGCACACTTTAATTCAGTGGACCTGGAAGCAATATCCAATATATCCTTTTTCTACTCCATCTCGCTCACCCACCAGCCAGGGCAGCCAATACTTAGCCATCCTCCCATCCGTCTGCATGTCCCAGGGGTGTACAAAAATGGAGCAATTCAGCTCTTCAGCTTCCTGCATGGGAAACAGACTGCAGCATCAGTACTTCTTAATGAGCAAACACATGACCTCCAAGAATGTCATCAAATTATGGAAGGTGAAGGATGGTGAGCTGTAAATATTGGATCATTTACAAACACCACCGCAAGCGTTCTTTCTACCCGGACCGTCTACAGTAAGCGGAATTCTTACAGCATAGAAGATATCAAGCTCAGCCGCATTGAGGTCCCAATTGTTTATATGTGAGCCGATCTGCACGCCGGGGAAACCCAGTTTCCTGACGCACCGCCGCATCTCCAGCACGGCCAGGTCGGGGGCTTGCATGGGCAGCGTTCCCAGGCCCACGAACCTTTTGGGGTGGCTGCGCACCGTCTGGGCCAAATCGTCATTCAGAAGGACGCATAGGTCCAGCGTGTCATGCGGTTTGGCCTGAAAATGAAAGAACGTCAGTAACATTGTTTGAGTTGATGGTCCTTGACAAGCAGGGCCCTGGTATTTTGACTTAGACCCGCCGGCCCAGCCCGATTCCTGACTAATGACCACCCTTGGCTACCACATAGCTCTACCACTGATGTTTATTCGTTCAGTTTGCTCTCTATATTGGAAATGGATTAATGGGCTGCTCCTTCTAAATTGTGGGCCGATCTATTGGGGTAAAATGGAGGGAAATAATAATTAAATAACAAACACCACGTTGGCCCCAAAAGACACCGGCCAAACGGGCATCTGGTCAGTCCAGCCTTGTTGACGAGTGACTTCATTCTGGCGCTCACACATATATCTATAATTGAATCACTGTTCCATATTAGTGAGGAAATATGTCATTGGTGCGTCTTACCCAGTAGCTGAACATCACAGGAACAGTGGAAAGGGCTTGAACTGTGACACCTGAATATGAACATCAAAAACTCTCTTTGAGCTCATCCCTGACTTTTGTGGTTGTAGATTGACACGTTGCGGCCGTTACCATGTTGATCCATGTCTCGTATCCGCGCGTTTGCATCCCAGCAGTTTTCTTGAATCACCCGAAACAGCTTACCGTCCTTCATCATCTTCGCTTCACCCTGAAATGCAGTTTCAATTTTTAAGTATTTTTTTTTTTTTACTTTACATTAAAAAAAAATCTTTCCATAATATTGTATTATATATATATATATATATATAATATAACTCACACATTTATGTGTATGATCAAGTGGCTGCATACCAGCCACATGATGGCAGCAGACAGCCAATGAGCCTTTGACACAGACACCTAATTCAGAGTGATATTATGAACCTTAGCTGATTTTCTAATCTTATAACACATCCAAGATACTGCATAACATTAACATGATGCACGATATGGTGTCATTATTGTTTATCTACATACTGTACTCGGGCTTTCTCACATCTTTAATGCATGTTTGGTTCACTGAAGACTCAAAATCAATGGTTTAAAAAAAAAAAAAAAAACTTTCTTCACCAAATAGCGCTGACAACAATTCTTAGCTCTCCAAGTACCACCATAATCACTAACATTACAATACGGCAGCATAAAGAATTCAGAATGATTGACTTCACGTACTTTAAGTACATGTGACAGCCGCCCTAAAGTACACTCACATTAATATTTCAAGCCTAACTTAAGATGTATTAATTTTTTACATAACAAACTCCCATTTACTTTTTAAAGATAATTTTAACACAAACCTACCAAATTAAACTTATATCATACATATTCATATGGTCTAATAAAGCCTTTATTTGAAATGCATAATCCTCAGGTTAATGTATTTGGTATTAATAAAGTATACTTACTCAAAATTAATAATAATGACAGTATTTATTTAAAATATATAAAGTATATTGTTTGAATTGCATAATAATCAGGTTAACTATACACGATAAATATGTATATATTTTTGTGTGCATATTTTTAAAATTTTTATGTTTATGGGATGAAACTGAATGCATTGCAGACATCCCCAAAAAGGTAAAAATAAAAAAAGTAATTATACTTTATTAATACTAAATACATAAACCTGAGGATCTGCATTTCAAATAAATAGGCTTTATTAGACTAATGAATATGTTTCATGTAAGTTTTATTGAGTACCATTATCTAAAAAAAAAAAAAAAAAGTAAACGGCAAATGTTTGTATGTAAAAAACAACAACATACATCTTAAGTTAGGCTTGCAATATTTGGAGTGGAAGAGAATACAGCAGGTACTCAGATGTAAGCATCATGCTGCACTTGACTCACCTTGCAGTGATGGTGAAGCTGGACAAAGCCATCGTAGCCGTACCTCTGAAATCAGAGCGTATGGCACAAAACGATCAACTCATATAAATGTTGACAAAAAAGAAATCAGTTACAGTAAAGGTGTAAGTTTAGACTCATTTGTGCGTATGTGTACAAATTAAACATTACTCTTGAGTATATATTTTATGTTCAATCTGGGATTTAACAGCAAGTACTGTATGCTATAATGTACATTGTAAAGCATAAAGACGGACAAAAAAAAAAAAAAAACGACATCTCCTCCAGCAATAAAGTTGGCCAATCATTAGCGAAGCCAAGCATGGCTCGTTATTGATTAAAGTTTACGTCCTTGCATACGACGCTGCTGATGTGTGGAGCGAGCTGTCCAATTTAACGGGGAATAGTCTGGATGTTTTTAAATGGCATTTAGAACAGACAAAACTAACACCAATAAATGTACATTTGTGACTGAAACGTAGGAAATCTGGCCTGATGGACTATGTGGACTTTAAACTCATTTGCTATATGCTATAACAACACCAATATGCCGTGTATGCCCCCTACCTTCTTCAAATCGGGCCATTCCTTTGGTAAAATATGATTATGTATATCAACCTTCATCCTTTTGGACATGTGGAGCTCGGTTGGCAGTATTTTCAGGTTGATAACAGTGAGGAAATCCGGCAAAGTCAGTCCCACCCTCAGCGGGAAAGCAATGACCGTCAGGTGAATAACTGCACCCACTGTTATTTATTAACCAAAGCTTGGAATCCGTTGCTTTCTGGATACTCTTTTAGTTGAATTTCTATTCCGTAAAACAACATCATATCATCATGTTATGAATGTGATTTTTGTTTGTTTGTAGCAGTGACTGATTCCGTTTTGTAAATGAAAGATGCACTATTGCAGCTTTCATTTGAAACAAATATCACACTGGGCCCATCCAGCATCAATTCGACAAAATGATGACACACTGGACATCCATATTCATGGTTTGGCATTTGCAAATTCACTCAGTTTTTTTTCACCCCACAGAAACAGATTTTATGTAACATGGTTAAAAAAAAAAGTGAGGATATATATATATATATATATATATATATATACTGTATAATTTTCATGGCATTATACTGTCTAGTATTTGTTTAACAAACTGTTAACTGTTGGCTGTAAACACATTTAAAAAACAAACAAACTAGTCAATCAACCACCGCTAGTAGGTTGTTTTGTGTTTAAGGCAGTGCTTCGCGATTATTTTATGTTACACCCTCCCAGGAAGAAGAAAATATTTCACGGACGGATCAACTCTCTGCTGCAACGATAAATAGTATCTTTTATTTTTATTTTTATAAAATTGTCGTAAGTACAGTAATAGCTCTACGCGCACTCTCGAACAATGAGAGCGCCACTGCCACCTACTGTAGTGGATGTGCAATTACACTTTATTCTAGAAAAGAGTTCCCTGAGGTCACATGCACCTCTCTTGGCATCGCACCTCGTGCCAGCTGCCTACGAAGCAGCAGGCTTTCACTACTAGCTACTAAAATGTTTCGGGCTTATAGTTTGTGGTATATTTATGCTTTCAACTTATAAGTACTTTTAGAGGATTGTCATTTATTCACGGTCTGGCTCGATCCCTAGGTTCCAAGAGCAAGTGAGCTGTTTCCGTTGGGATTCCACTACCAGACTGGCCTGTCATGGATCTGGGCAGAGATAAGTACCAAAAACCAGTCTTTGAAACAGGAGAAGCCATTTGAGAGTAGCCAAATGTGACGGGGGACAATAGATTCGGTTTAGGCACTTTAGCACACTTAAAAGTATAAATTGTATTCGCACTGTACAGCTGAGAACTTCACAGGACTGCAAAAATATTCAGTTATGTGGCATCATGTGCAGTTTAGACAACATCCTATTTCTTCAGTCATTGTTTCATCATGATGGTGGTTATTAGCAAACAGTCCCTCCGCTGTCACATGTTCAACTGGCACAGAAATACCACAGCGGAGGTGCATGATTTGGACCTGACTTACTCCGTCTGTGGTCGCACTGCTTGTAAGCCGATCGTGGACGCTTCGGCTCTCAAGGGGTCTGCTTCGACCTGCCTGCTGTTTCCACCACGAGAGGATATGTGCCCATTTATTGTCACAACACTTAAAAGCATATGGACAAACTAAATATGGCAATATGAATCGGGATGTTTTAATGAATGCTTATTTCATATTTAAATGCTATTTTGTGACTGAAACAGAAAAGGACTATTTCATCCCACACAATGACTGCAACTTTTTCTCCCTTCTCAGGTTTGAATACTGACTACTCCACACTGCACATTTTGCCAAGATGCCGTTTTGAGAGGTGATGGGGGTTAGGTGGGCGGGGGCTGAATCATTGTTGTTAAAAGAATTATGATTCAAATTTCAACACAGTAACTTAACACACTTCTCTAGCTTGTTTAAAAATGACGTACCTAAAAAAAAACAAAAAAAACCTTACATTTTAGGGGTTCTGTGATTCAATTTAGGGGGGCTTGAGCACCTCCCAAAATGGGCTTGAAACGCTCATGACCAAGCCTCCTCTGTGTTTATTTATTTAAGCTCAGCAAAAATATAATTGGGGGGGGGGGGGGGTTATATATATATATATATATATATATATATATATGCATGCTTAATTTTTGTGTCTGCAAAAAAACGCTCAAATTTTGTCTCGTCTGTCCCATATGGAAACACACATAAACTTTGTTACTTTTCATATTGAGATAAAATTATTGAACTGGTTTCCAAGCATCTTTTTTTCAACTTTTACAAATCAACTTGACCAAACGAATGAAATCTAAATCGTTTATGCTAAGAATGACAGCTTTTAGTCGGCGCATGGGGTTCATACAAACTTGAGTGAAGGGTAAGAAAAGGGGGAGGAGAGAAAATATGAGGGTCCCGCCCACCTGCCTGACTGCACAGTACAGTGTATCGCATCACTGCATCTCACCCCAAACTGTCTCAGCCTTATATTTATCCACGCCCCCTGTTTCGTCTGCAGGTCACAAGTTGCTCTCCCGCTCGTCATCGGAGGCTCAATCTTTTCTTTTCTTTCTTTTGGTTTTAATCTCACGTCACATCGCCATCTCAGACAGCCCCCCCCCCCCCCTCTCGAGCCGGCACTAGAGCGGTTATAACCCTCGCGCGTGGATGTCTGCTGCGCTCTCCGTCATCCATCCTCATCCTCCTCGTCGTCTCCGCCGCTACTGCTGCTGCTGCTGCTCCGCTCTTAAACTCCATTAGAACTCAAAGCAAGCCAGCAGGAGCAACATGACCGACCCGGCCAGCAGAGAGTCCTACCCAGTCCCGGATTTGACCATAGTGGATCCGTCTCATGGCACAGTGCGGAACGGCCAGTGCGCCCCGGATGGCTTCGTCAACAACCACCACAACAACCACATCAACCAGCAACAGCACGTCAAGAGCCCCATCCAGCATGAGGTGCTCACCTCCGGCCAAGAGATGAAAATCACCGACAGTGTGGAGGGTGAAGGTATACCAACTCTCCGTTTCATCTTATTTTTTGTTATTAGACGCGCCCCTCCTGGGGAAATGAGGTGATGTATTTTTAGCCTGCAGCTCTTATTTGAATAATTAATAAGCCAGAAGGATTTTAAAAGGATATTCTACCTTGATGGGAAAAGACAAAAACAAAGAATTATCGATGGGCAGCACAGTGTTTTAGTGGATAGCACGTCTGCCTTGCAGTTCTAGGTTCAGGGTTTGAATTTGTGTTGAGTTTGTACGTGCTCTTCTGGTGCTTATATGGATTTTCTCAGGCTAAAAACATGCGTGTTATACAAAGTTGTTCATATTGGGTGAATGCGAGTTTTATTTTGGTACATACATACAGGTACATACAACATATAGATATGGTGGCTCACAATCAGTCCAGGTCAGGGTGTACCCTGCCTGAAGCTGAATCAAATGCTGTATGAGTTCCATGTAGAATGGGAGGAATAGAAAAAAGTTGAAATACAAAGACTTTGTTGTAGAGTGTCTCCATTAATTTGTGAATTTTCATGAAAAATACGGAATTTCTGTTGTTTAAAAAAAAAAAAAATCTGGTGCCAGATGTTTGAACATTTTAAAGTACCAGTCATACCAATCCATTGTTGAATATAAGTTAGTTATTATTATTAGTTCGGGTTTCTCACATGGAAGATTTTTTGGTGTTCATGTTGATTTTTGGAAAGTTGAACAATTGGAAGTTTAATTGTTTCATTATGGCAAGGTTGAGAACCCAGAATGAAACTATGGCAAAAGTTGACATTTATGGAATGTGAGTCTTTTGTTGAAATGTTTGAATCGGTTAAGAATGCAAATTCTAAGAATCGTAGACGTTTTGAAACTTCAAATCAAGTGAATGCAAGAATAATGGTAATTAAAAAAAAAGATAAACATTTGCTGCATAATACAAAGCCTGAGGCCGCACAGACATTTGTGCCTTGAAGTCACCTTGGTACCAAATACGCGCAGGACCAAGAAATCCTTTGCTGTGTGTTTGCATGCCTTAAGAAGCATCCGTGTGTGTGTGTGAGTGAGTGAGTGTGTGAAAGAGATTACTTATGATTTTTGGGCCTTTATAATCCCATTCATTATATGCACAAGTGGAACTAAACATTCCATAGTGGATAAGTGGGCCCATGTTATGATTCTCCACCAATCCTAAGCCTGTAACTTAGTTTGTACAGCCACTTGTCATGTTTATTTAATGTATTTGTTTACTAAATATGTTTTTTTTTTTTTTTCATTTTTAATGATGTTTAACGTAGTAGGCCTTTTAGAATGAGCAAAACATGAGTAAACAATATGAGTTTTTATTATTGTCAGAGCTGTTAAGATCACTTTGTATTAGGGATAGACCGATTATTGGCTGGGCCGATTATCAGCGCCGATATTCAGCACTTTGACGAATTTCAGCTTCGGTTATTTTGAAGAACCATACGCCCGATAATAGATCCATTTATAAAAGTGTTAATTTCCGGGAACTAATTATTCAAATTTTCAGAGATGCGGCTGGTCCTGCACCTTCTGTTTTTGTTTGAAATTAAAACTAAGATAAGTCAAATTTTAATACGGTACTTTAGATATTTTTAAATTTGGGAAAACTTTATTTATTGTATAAAACAATAGGGAGCTATTTACTTAAGTTTTTATTTAACTTTTGAAAACATGCTACTGCCTCTGGGATGTCTATTTACTAAGATGTTTAAAAAAAAAAATACTCCAACATTTGACAAATAAGAAACATATTTAAAATAATAATAATAATAATAATTTTAATTAAGAGCTGGAGTTTGTATTTTTTTTTTTTTAATTTTTGATGCCAATATTTGCCCTTTTAAAAAATGAATATCGGCTCCAAATATCGGTTATCTGCGACTAATAATCGGTATCGGCCCTGAAAAATATATCAGCCTTTCTCTACTTTGTATGTTTCAAGTAAGGATAAAAATTCCAAATGTATCAATTCAAACATGTTCTATGTAATTGTTGTCGGCTAAAAATGGGTGATGAAGCAATACTTGAACTCAATCACATACAGTATTTCCTACAACCGATTGTACAGATGAGTTCACTTTTGGCAAGTCAGCAGAAACAACAAACGCTTCCATGGTCACAGTAAAGCCAATCTGAGGGGGAAAAAAACTTGTATCTTTTTTTCCAGATTGCAATACTTTCCACACGTCTCATTTATCAAGCTACATGATTGATTCACAGATTTTACTATAACTCAATCTGTTAGAAATGACTGTTTTTTTATTGTTATTTTTTTTATTTCAGGTCTGCTTGAGAGCAGCATGCGCCTGAAGCCTCACGAAGCTCAGAACTACAGGAAGAAGGCACTTTGGGTTTCGTGGATCTCCATCGTGGCCACGCTCATTCTGGCCGTGACGGCGTTCAGTAAGTTTTGACCATTCTTAGTCATGCGCGTCAAATGCTGCTCATTTGCTTCAATGGCGTAATACGAGCGTGAGTATTTTCAGGCCGTGGCGCTAACGCTGACCGAGGCAAGTTCAGTTCTCGCTTCCTTGTAACAAAGAACCTCGTCATGAAAACGTGTTGACATAACAGACATGCTGGAAGTTGTTTGCTAGAAATACTTTGGGGATGTCAGGATCGAACAAACGTAACTGAGACGATGAAGCTTGATGTGGGATGATTAAAAATACAAGTTAGATGAATACTTTTGAAAACACACGTACATAAAGTATATTCATATTTAATAAAATAAAAAATAAAATAAAAAATATTTATAAAATAAAGTACAATGAAAACTAAACAAAATCAAATAGATAAATGCATACATTTGAAAAGGTGGTAGAAGAAGTTATTTTAAAAATGCCCCCAATTTGGTGGGTTTTTCTCGTACGTGGTTACAAGTTTAGTTATTTTGCTCAAAGACAGGCCCATCAGCGCTTTAAAAATGAGTATTGAGTGAAATCTTAAAATCTAAAGCCGACAAAATGATGCTAAAATTAGGGGCTATGGTGTCGCCCATTTGATTCCGTGAGAACAGGTTTAACGCCCTGAATGTTTAACTGAGCAGATTGGTGAGGAAAAATATTCTTAACGCACCCCCACACCACAAGATGATCACTCAGGATCATCTTTTAGAAACATCTACTGATTGGCATTTGCTGACTTTGGAAGTGGTGGAAAGTGCTTGAGTTTGGCCCAGTCATTGGGACATGTAAGAAATTTGAATGGCAAATTTGGTGGCACACAAAGTCATTACGCAGAATAAAATCGAAATATATTGTTTTTGTAGATGTGGCTAATATGTGCCCTGGCATTTCTTATTCGTAACCTTTTTATTGCTTTCAGTTGAAGCCTGCCGATGAAAAGCCGCAGAGTTAATCGATTGCAAGGTTAAGAGTGCATTGAGGACGCATTTTCAATGGATTCTTTCAGTGTGATCAATTATCCACACATTGCATGCGTGGTCCTTTTAGGAATAATGCTTGTTTATTTAGCTGTGAAGCTGAAGGCAATCTTAACGCCAGCAATGAAATGAGACACATTTGATATCTGCCTTTTTTTGGACAACAGACGAAACATTGCTTTCTGTCTACAAATGTTTCGTTTTATTCATAACACTTTGATTGTCAAATGATTTTCAGATGAGACCTTGTATTTTTCTTCTAATCTTTTTGATTCTACTACTGCATCTTCAAAGCTCTTTTGGGGAACTAAGCAGGGTCATGTGAGCCCTGCGACGCTGTCAAAGGTTGATGTTTTTTGCTTGTCATCATCATATGACAGAGGGCGCCCCTCGCGTATTCTGCGGCGCTCCGGGCACGACGCGGGTTGTTGCTTTGTCATCTTGGCTCAGCGTCCGTCAAATGGCAAAGTGCCGTGTGATGTTCATGTCGTTCTCAGAAAGATATCATCACCAGAGTCACACCTAATTTAGAACATAAGATTATTGTTTGTAGCTCCAAAGAGAATGATCGCAGATGAGAAGCAAATGTCATCAGTTAGTTTCAAATTGGAATTATCGTCGCCGCAGTATTTAGCTTTCTAGTGGTTTTCCCCTTCTGGTATGCTCCGCACTATTATCAAACGCATCTCAACACAAAATTTATTACTGTTGTGTAAGGCCTGGTAGACATATAAGGGTTGTTCGAATCTTAACCCCTGGGCGTTATTTTATTTTGAAATGGCTTGGTCAGAACCAACAAAAAGCCAAAAAATGGTCAAATAACGCCCAGGGGTTAAGATTGTGTTTATCTATTACGAACCCAGGACATGAGGATAAATTACAAGTAATAACAAGCATTTAACTGTTATGGTGGCATATGTTTGTGATGTGCACAGAAAATCAGGCCTTGGCTTGACGCTGGCTGAAAATGTAAAGTTGTCAGGAATTCAGACTAGAATCGTCTCTGACTGCTCTGAACTCGTTGATGATTTGGTGACATGAATGAGTCCAAGACCGGCTTAAACTGCAGTTGGGACAAAAAGAGAGCTATCCACTACTTGGGTCAATTTGACCCAAATTTCTGTGTTGTGTACGTTAAAACAACAATAATCCAATTTGGGTTAAGAAGGGACTGACCCGCTGTACTCAAGTCAGTTTTACCTTTTTTTGGACTTTCTGGGTCGTTTTAAACCAAACAACCGAGAAAGTGGCAGGTCGGTCCCTTTTTGATTCAAATAGTTTGGGGTAAAACAACCCAGAATGTTGGGTCAAATTGACCCATGAAGTGGGTCGGTCAAATTTTTTTTAACCTAAATTGGGTTATATTTGACTCAGTTATGTTTAAAACACTTGAAAAAACAAAATAAAAATTTGCCAAAAATTGACCGATCCACTACTTGGGTCAATTTGATCCAACTTTCTTAATTTATTGGGGGTTGTTTTAAGCAAAAATGGCCGACCTTTTTTTTTTTTTTGGGATGTGTGGTGGGGTGGTCAAAACAACAATTTGGGTCAAATTGACCCAAGTAGTGGATTGGGCCATTCTTGACCCAAATTGGGTTATTTCTGACCCAATTGTTTTCAGAGTGCTAACTTCCATTCCAGAAAAACAAATTGTAATGACTCACAAAACAAAAGCCACATAGAAGAGGAACGCAGATGATATTTGCAGTAAATATTCTGAACTACATTCAACGTGAGACTCAAGGACTCAACGTGAAGGACACGTGAACTGCAGACCACCGTTCTCAGCAGGGCGTCTGCAGTCAGAGGACGGGCCACGGGTTCACGGTGAAGAAATCAATCAGCGACTGCAGCCTCACCACGTTGACTTGGAATTGGAAAGCAGTGATGCTGTCAAGTATGCGAGACACGGATGAATACGGAGATGAAGCTCTGTAAAGTGCGTCAAGACCAGCAGGATGACGTGGTACGAATCTTGGCAGACGGCACCTGGGATTCTGTAGTTGTGATGGCGCCACTTTAAAAAACACTCCTGCCCTAGTTTCTGCTCATTCCTTTAGCCATCTTGTATCTGTGATGTCTCATCACTTCTGTGCCTTCTTTCCCAACCTGACCTACCTACTTCGTTTTCTTGCTCGGTGCAAGCTTTTCTAATTTCATTATATAGGGAAGAGGAGAGCTGGCTCAGCCATTAGGCAATATAGGCAAGTGCTAAATATGCTGGGGAATTTTCTATGCAACACGACCACCTTGAGGACCGCTAAACCATTTTGAGCCTTGGGATGTAATTAAGTCATTTAAAATCATACCACTATGATCATACCACCTCATAGTGGTACGATGTCAACAGCCATTTGTTAAAAATCCGTATGTGTGTACCCAGCTCAAGTCAACAACTCCACTTCCTCCCCAAATGGCGCCCTTGTTGTTTTTGCTCCAGCACTGTAATTATTGAGCTCCAACCCAGATACATAAAGTAAAAGACCGACATACCGACCGGTTATAAATAAACCGTGGATATTTTCCTTATGCCGTACATGTGGAATAAAACATATGACCGGAAGGAAAAACAGTCACACCATATTGTAACACATAAGAATGGGACTATTACCAGGATGATGGGGTGTCACATTACTCAAGGCTAGAGTGGAAAGAGCACTCTGTATGTTCAGAAGTGCACTAAGATTTTCAGGAATTTGCATTCACAGAAAGCTTCCACCATGTGCGCCGTCATCAAAAGGTTCACTTTTCTGAATCACATATGTAAGGATTTGTATTCGCAAATACATTCGGCGAGAATCCATTTTGATAAGAAGAATGAAAGTTTGTATTTCAGTAGCCACGATGCCATGTCGTCACTACAAAAAGCTCTGAGAGCATCAGCACATATTCTTGTGATCCTTACGTGGACAATTGCTGACTCCGGCGTCTTTAATTCATCCACCTACTGAGACAATAACAACATCGGTGTCAGCAGGCCATTCATCACATGCAGGCTTAGGCGGAAGAAATATTTGCCCGTCTTGCCGCAGCTCTGCCTCCCCGCAACGAACTCCCGCGGGGTCCTCAGTCACACCCACTCCTCTTCCTTCTTATTCGTTCCCTTCCAAGCCTTTTCCCTCGTTGTCTTCATTTCCTCCTCTCTGGCTGCGCTTTACTCAAACACCAGATACCGCCTACGCCAACACCTACTGTCTGTCTCTCGGATGAAAACACAATCATTTATTCATTTTCTTTTTCCTCACTGTCGGGTGTATTTTTAGCAGTGGCGATGTGGAAGAAGTCTATATATAGAAAGAGTGTTATTTGGCACGTGGATTGAAAAGGGCCAACTTGGAAGCCAAAGAAGCTTGTTTGATGACGAGGGAAGTCATACAGAACCCAGATCTCATTGATTACGTGTCATAGAGCTTTTTGATACAGTATCAACGCTATGGTACCTTTTAGTTCCAGGTCATTTGAATGGCAAACCACCAATGTTCAGTTTAGCATCGTTAAATCTTACGCTGTACACAAACCACGGGTTTACAATGGTGCTTTGAGACCCCCACATACCTTCTTATATTGCCCGTCATGCTTTGGATAGTTGTGCCTCCCAGACAGTCACAGTAGCAGACGATGTCGAATACTGAGACCTCAGACTAGATGTGTGCTGATATGTGAATCTTGAGTGTTTCGGAGTCGTGCCGTTTACTATGTGAGCATTGTGCTAAAGAAGTGGAGACGATAGTGCTGCCTTTTGACTTACACCCGTTCGAAACTGTATTATTGAATAGATGCCATTTACTAGCAATTACTGAATGAGCAGCAAATGGTATGTGGAAGGGGGGCAGACCTCACAATAGTGTGTTACTGTTAAAATAATGCAGTCAGACATAACGCCAGACTCCACCCTGCCATTCATTTGCAACTCTGCTTTTACTAGTACCATTGTGTTCGAAGTCAGACAAAAAGAATCTGGAATTCCAAGTATGACCTCAACACAGTGTAACCTTTAAATAATAATTTAGAAAAACACACCGGGAACAAGACGTGCTGCCAGGGAGCCAAGAGAGCAAACGGTAATGACAGTAAAAGACACGACACAGCACACAAGTGACCTACAAAGATCCAAAAAGTGAGCAAAACCTTGGAACAAAATAGAGTGAAAATAATTGGCGGGCAATGCACAGCTGGGAAAGTCACAAGGGCACAAAAAGTGCCTGCTGAATGACACTGGATGGTAAGTAATAATATACCAGCAGATACTATTGCCAATGGATGGAGGAGTTTTCAGGAACCAGGATTGTTGCTTAAACCGAGCCCGAGTATGATCGCTGTAAAATCATCCACCGCACAACTATGGATGAAACACATCCAAGCTAGCCTTCCTTGTTGTAACCCAATCTGTCATTTCAACTGAACATTGATATGGCCGCATAGATTCTGTTGAGTCACACACACTCTTTCGCTCTCAGTTATTCATCGCCATCGGCGGCCAAAAATTCGGTGCATCACTAATTGGTACTAGAATCTAATATCATTAGCCAGGGAAAGTCTATCCAGAGGGCTGCACTGGAACTGAAATGCCAGATTTTCTATGCCCGTGAAGCGTCGTAGATGCCAGATGTCACACCACACGTGGGTCGACGCTTCAAGACAACTCATAATCGGCCGCGACGGTGAATATTTGTCTGCGACACGTCTGTCGGCTCAAAATCGGGGCTACATTCGCGTTGTCTGATCTCGGCATAAAATGCCATTTGCTGCATGCTTTACAAGACAAAAATCCAAGGGAAAGAATATCGAAAAGCCTAGAATGGCGTAACGTCCGTTCAAATGATACCTGAAATAAAAATGAAAAAGTAAGTACGTACGTATGGTGAGATTTGGCACACCCTGTACTGAAGAAGTTTTTAATATGACGTCATTGATTTTCAAGACACTTTGTGGTGATGTTTCAAAGTTGTGAGTAATGCATTGTGCTGGAAATCCTTGTTTTTGTTGAGCGGCTGTCATGTGCTGTCCATGGGTGAATGCACAGCTTCAATCTCAGGGCTTTCAAAGAAAACCAAAGACATTATCAAACGCATGTTCTCTGTACATCAGTAACACTTTGGTTGACCCCATTGGGTCTCCACGGGGTTTAGGTAAGCAGTAAAATATAGGGAAGTGGTAAAGCAGCTGTTCTGGACTTAACTTCTTTTCTGCAACAGTTCTCTCAAACCTTATAGTACATTTATGTAGGCGACATACTATGCATTTTTGACAACATTTAAAATAGTTTCCAGAGTCTTCATAACAGCTTGACCAATATGCGGTTTAACACTATTTCTCTGTACCTCTCAGGTATTTTGTCATACCCTGAGATAGGAAACTCTGCGTTTTCGTTTCCAGGACAGCTGATTTGAGGTTGTTATATCAATGCAGAGTAGTTTCACCTGGCGTTGCCGCTACACTAAAAAAGACCACATGAATGGAGCCCCAATTCGCCGAGTCACCATGGCAACGGGAAAGCGCAGTGCTCGGCGGCGCCCTCTTTTTGCGCGTTTGTTTTTTACCCCTCTCAACTGAAAATCTTTATACGATCATATGGCAAATTTGAGCATGTCTATACATCACACAGCGGCTCACCATAGACGAAGGCGGCGTGGGAAAACGTTGCTGCTTGAGTGTCGGGTCAATGCGTACATTTAAATGTAGTCCTTTGCAATCACAATAATATTACAAGGGGAAACCTGTTGAATGGAAGCTCATTAATTCATTTCATTTAGGTGCAATCCTGCGGGGGAGAAGCGCACTTGACTTAAGATGAAATATAAAAACATTATTCAAACGCTTCTAAGAAAAAGTTCAACACACAATATATGCTGTGAAGTGAGCGCATATACGGCTGGTCATGTTGCAAATGTAAGGACGGATTAAGTTGTGTATGTAGATGATGGACTGTGATGTGAAACGGTACCGCTCAAAAAGAGAACTGTCCGGAAATATCAGCATATCTACGCGTGGTCTGATAACAATCTCACGGCCAATATTTAATTCCCTGCTCAATTATATGGCATCTTCATCAATAGGGTCTCTAGACTATAGGCATATTTACGCAAAAACTCGCCGCAGCAGACTTTATGAATGAGGAAATGGGACGACAGAGAAAACCTTGAGGTTCATTGTGAAAAACCTGCAACGACCAAGTTTGCTTCATGGAACATGTTACTACGGTAACTGACCGAGATCTTAAATGACCTCTTTTCATGAAACAGGCTCGTTACCTCCTTTTCTCTGGTTTCTCCGGTTCGATTTCATCATCAAAGTCTCAATTACCTTCAGTTGTTAAGAAAACCTTGCAGTGTTCTTTCTCTTCTCTTAAGAGAAGTCAGTTTGCCGGCGATAAGCATTTCCACCGGAGCGCCGGCCGCATTTAATCAGCACGTTTTGCTTGGCTGTCAAAAGCTCGCCATCTGTGGCGTAATTATAGGACGGCCTTGCACCATCATTTAGCAGTAAACACCATTTGAGTATTTTTTACACCTCGCCGCCAAAGAAGGGAAGCAGTTCAACAAGATCAGACATGGGTTTTGCCGAAGAATACGTGATAAGATTTCTCATGCTCGAGAGGTACCAAATCACACGCACTCATTCGTCTGTATGTTGTGAGAAGCCAGATATGAACAAATCTTCGAGTCAAGTTTTAAAAGCATAAATCGTCAGTGTTGACACCGTGATGTGGTATCAATAGCATGCAATCTATACTGTGACTTATTAAATATTAAAAGACACTGAAGTAATTGTGCAGTAGCATATATGTCATCCATCACCGTTTCAAAATGGGCAAAAGACATACTCAACCCTTGGAATGGTCCCCAGCCAATCATAGGACACATATAGACATGCGCACATCAAATGAAAAGTGAACCCACCGCCATTTTAAAGTGCTTCACCTTTTTCACATTTTGTCACGTTGACAGAATTATTTGAAAATGGATGCACATAAACGGTAAACCATAACACAGGAGTTCAAATGAGAGCATTTTTCATCTCCACACTATGACAATGACATCTTAATGACGAGAAGTAAGAAGCGTGAGGTGTCACAGGACAGATTAGCAACGCAATATATGCCAGAGAAAACACACCTACATACACAAACATACCTAATGAGGACAGTTGCTGTCAAAAGTGGATTGATGGAACGCTACTTGAAGTTTATTTAAATACACTCGTTCTTGTAATGTAATCCTCTCCTTGCCTTTAATGCGGAGACGCTGGCAATTCCCGCCTTCCTTAAAATCGGATTGATTGTGACATCGAAAGTTTCATTCCACCTGCATACTAATTGACGGGGACTCTCGGGTATCACATTGCAATGACCCCTGATGGCATGAATTTATCCAGGGAGACCTCCTAATGGGAGCTTGGAAGCAAACAGCATACAAATACAATTTCCTGTAACTGGCCGTGCTGGCTTTCCCTGCGCGAGAGCATTTGAGAGCTGGCCGTGAGTCCCCAAACAATCCCTGGCTTGTTTCATTGTGATCGATGGTAAACTGATGATTGCGATGGATTCATTACCAAAAGGCCAAGGCGTTCTTGTACTTCAATACGGCAGCGGGGTACAAATTACATGCTGGGGAAGAAGGGGGCTTTCGGAAAGAGGGAAAAGCTGGGTTTCTTTATCATTCATGAATTTTTCATGAAAGTTATACTTTGGGGATAATGGAAAATATAAATAGCATTCAGGAAACGGATAACAGGTGGTGGGAAGTCTTCATTAGCAACTATTAAAGGCATGGCTGGCCCTGGCCATTTGGGGGCCCTAAGCAAAATAATGTCATGGGGCCCATATGTGCGCCATTTATTCACTGTGTACTATACTTTGTAACCCATACATCCATATTTCATATATGTTAGTCACATTTTATTGCACTGCAGAAGGTAATTCCAACTTCTCATCCCAACTGACTGTCGGTACTTATCGTATATGGAGGAATTCAGTATATTAAACTGAATTCCTCCAGTGGAATTGTTTGTCAGATCTCAGATGAGTTGATCCTTTCTTCACTGTTCTGGCACTTTGCCTTTATATATTATACTTTTTTTTTGCTAGCCTTGTCAGGCTGGAAAGTCAAATATTTCACCCCATGATATCTGTGTATAATGTGATTTGCCGCAGTCAAATCCTCGCTTATTGTGTGTTTAGTTCCAGTCCTTTTTTAAACCCCCTCTAATTGTGCGAGTTAATTCATTTTAATCACGATACACAATGTGCTGACAGTATCACGTCTATTTGCAGATATAAAAATAGTCGTAATTTCTATCCACGTACACACCAGTGGACTAAATTTCATTTCAAAACTATCAAATAGCTGTATTATACCAAACTTTTTGACTCATTTGCTTGCATGGATTTATGATCTTATATTGGATTTACTCAAAATGTAAGCACAAGTTCTGTTTTTCATTTGTATCCTCACAGCTCCCTCTATCTGAAAAAAAAACAACAACATACAACCGAGAACACAAAAGTGACAGTGCCCAAGTGAAATAGATGAAAATAGTTGCTGATCATGACTCTTGGCTCATTCATTTTTAGTAAGATGAAACAGCATTGGGTTGGGGGTCGTACGTCATTAAGTTTTACCCAGAATGCAGCAGCCACTCCTCAGGATTGCGGGTTGTCTCAGGTTGGAGACATCACGCAGAACATTTGAAATCATGAAGCATTTGCTTAAGTTGATCATTGTGGTCGATATGAACAGAGTATGTGCCTCGTAGTAGAACGTGTGTCGCGATTGTGAGAAAAGATTATGCATGAATGCCCTGTCAAAATAAAAAAATAAAATAAAAATAAAAAAGCTATGCAGTGAGTCAGCATCACTCACGGCACATTTCTTAGTTTTTTCTTCTTTTTTTTCTTTTTTTGTTCAATCACATTTCAGTTCCTGTGTGTTGCCAATGTTGATTTCATCCGCCCGGGGCCTTCACAATCAGATGTGCTGGCCGTAATGTATTAATGTAACTTCAACTACATTAATTGGTTTCAAATTCACATTTCAATTACGTTCTTTCAAGGCTTGGGTGCTTGGTCAGCATTTTTCTGTCCTCTGATTGGATGTTCAGAGTCCAACTTGGTTAAAGCCAAGTTGGGCTAGTAAATCACGTGTAGCCGTCGGCATACGTCACCACATTGAATACTCAGCATCTCTAGTGGATATGGTGTATTTTATTTGTTTGTCCTATATGGACGTCAGAGTTGTGTGCTATATAATTTCTGTAATTGTAATGTGATTGTAATGGTATTTAAACCAGCTGCCAGTGCCCCCCCCCCACCCAAATACATCAGCGTAACAACACAGAGAAGCTGCCCCAAACCCTGTGGAGTAGCTCAGTTTGTGATGTTTGTGTCCGCCGTCGCATATCTTTTTAACAAGCTTATGGTGTGTTGCATCTGGGTGTCGTTAAGCAGTCGCCAACTGCTGAAGTTATGAAATGCGTGTCGGTGCATGCGCGCGCGTGTGTGTGTGGTTTTTCTGAAGTGTGTGGCTGTGTGGTGTCTGACTTAATTCCTCATGTGGATGGCCACAGCCTTGTTGCCAGACTGTTTGACAACGTGCTCAGCGTTAACCACAATAGCTGTCGGGTTAATGCAAGAGTAAACAATCTTCTGGTACAAGAAAAAAAACCTCATTTCTTCAGATAAGTATTTGTTTATTATTTATTATTTATTTAGATAAATGGATGGGTGCAAGGAATGGTGGAAGAGCTAATAAATGGATGGATGATAGTCCAAAAAAGTGCTAAATAAATGTATTATTATTATTACTATATATGGATGGAAGGATAGATAGATAGATAGATAGATAGATAGATAGATAGATAGATAGAGAACTAGCTTGATAGTTAGTTAGCTTAATAGCTAAACTTCTCCCGGGATAGCTTGCTAGCTTCATAGCTAGCTTAATAGATAGATGGATGGATAGATAGATAGATAGATAGATAGATAGATAGATAGATCACTAGCTTGATAGTTAGTTAGCTTAATAGCTAAACTGCTCCCGGGATAGCTTGCTAGCTTCATAGATAGATAGATAGATAGATAGATAGATAGATAGATAGATAGATAGATAGATCACTAGCTTGATAGTTAGTTAGCTTAATAGCTAAACTGCTCCTGGGATAGCTTGCTAGCTTCATAGCTAGCTTAATAGATGGATGATAGATAGATAGATAGATAGATAGATAGATAGATAGATAGATAGATAGATAGATAGATAGATCACTAGCTTGATAGTTAGTTAGCTTAATAGCTAAACTGCTCCTGGGATAGCTTGCTAGCTTCATAGCTAGCTTAATAGATGGATGGATGGATGATCGATAGATAGATAGATAGATAGATAGATAGATAGATAGATAGATAGATAGATAGATAAGGAAAGTATCGTGCTAAATGAGCCAAACAAGAGGCCGGCAATAATAGACGGAGGGGATGGAAATGGGATTAAGGTTGAGATGAAGGAGGCAGATATTTCTCCGGAGAGGGATCCTGTTGTTTTTTTCCCCCTCGAAGAAGAAAGACTGAGGCAAGATTGTCATGCACAAGGGAGCGAGTGCGAAAAGAAAGGATCTACGGCAGGTTAAAGAGAAGGCGGGAGCGCTGAACTACAGGCACAGCAGTGCAGCGCTGTGCAGATTGTTGAATTATTGAACGTGATATTTTGCAGCTGGGCAAAGGGCCGCAGCCTTGTTGGGTGTCTGCTAAGAGGCAGGAAGTATGGATCACTGGGCAAGTGATGCGGCACTATATTTTGACTGACTTCATGTGTAAGTGGTCCCGCTGGTGTGTCTGCTAGCGTCAAGCTATGTCTTGCGCTTATGCAAAATAGCTCCTGCGGAAATGTTAATGTGCTGCCAATTAATTTAGAAGAAACAACACAAAAGTTTTGTTTGTCTTCAAGGGCACGCCTCTGTGTCTCCAATTTCAATGAGCTACTTGCAGTTAATAGAGATCTGCTACAGCAGATTGTACTGTTAATACCAGAGCCAAAAGGTAAGCAGGGCTGCAGTGAGTTTAGTTGCTGCATATCTCAAGGATGTGTCCACTACATGTGCCGTATGCACGGGTCAGCTACACTATTTGATAAGTGTATGAAGTACGAAGTGCTGCCTTCACGAGTGAAAATAATATATAAAAAATATCATCTTTAAAGGTAATTGGATTCATTCCCGCAAATTGAACCACCCATCTCAGTTCAACCCCCTCGCTCTTTCCTGGGTCGTCATGGTAACGGAAGCCACCATTAATTCCACCACAGTCTAGCGAGTGAGACAAGACGGGCTAAAACGAGCTAAATTCCAGGAAGCGTAGCGGAAATAATGCTAGAATTCTACCATACTTGTCGTATTGTGACGAGAGGAAATCATGTACTGTTTTACATTGTGAAGAAAAAATGCGTTAGGTAAACAAACTATTTATACTATTCTATTCTTCATATAGGTGTGTTCAATTATACTGGAGGCAACACCTTTACACCAATAACTTTTTTTTTTTTTTTACACTTCTGTCTTCCTCTCCTCAATTATCACATCTCCCTCCCAACCCAACCGTGCACCAGAATCCCACTGACTCTCCTCATCCTATTTGTTCCTGTTATCCCCCATGTCCACACCTCCTTTATCCTCTTATCGCACCCCTTCTTCACTTCACCCAGTCTTGTTAGCACTGGTGCTGCGCACAAGAGAGAAAATTTGATCTGCTCGCAGATGACAAAATGGGATCAACGCTTATTTTTTTGGACACAGGAGAGAGAATTCAGCTTGCTTGCTAATAATAATATGAATTGAAATGCCATGAATAAACATATTTAAAAAATTGCAATGTGTTTCAATAAGAAACCCATCCATCCATCCATCCATTTTCTTGACCGCTTTTCCTCACAAGGGTCACGGGGGGTGCTGGAGCCTATCCCAGCTGGCTTCGGGCAGTAGGCGGGGTACACCCTGAACTGGTTGCCAGCCAATCGCAGGGCACACAGAGACAAACAACCATACTCACAATCACACTTATGGACAATTTGGAGTGTTCAATTAACCTGCCATGCATGTCTTTTGGAATGTGGGAGGAAACCGGAGTACCCGGTGAAAACCCACGCAAGCACGGGGAGAACATGCAAACTCCACCCAGGAAGGCCGAAGCCTGGACTCGATCTCACGTCCTCTGCACTGGGAGGCGGACGTGCTAACCAGTCAGCCACCGTGCTGTCAATAAGAAACGTAGATCTATAATACTGTACTTTATTAAAAAAATTAGTAATTACAGCAGAATGTAAAGAATAAAACCGTTTTTACTATATTTTTGTGCACTTCAATGCCCATTGTGCTGCTCCTTCTGCTGTGTGCACCTTGTCCAACAGGGGGCAGTGTAATACTGACATTTAAACACATGAACTCCTCAAATAGCAACAGTAAAATTAGTCACTCTTTGTAGATGATAAAGAATATATATGTGAGTATGCTTAAAAGATTATAAGACAGGGGTTCCGATGCTATTCGCTAGCCGGTCTATGTCATTTTGTTTTTAACAAAAAATAAATTTAAAACAAAAAATCATTAAACTAAACCGATTCAAATTTAAGCTTGCAAATCAACACAAGCAATTAAAAAAAAAAAAGCAAGTCACTTGCTGTATACCGCAAGGTATCACTGTAATAATAATAATTTGACACTTTTAGCCATATAATAGTAATAATAATAATTGTTGTTTTTTGCTTATTATTATTCTGCAGTCACCTCATGTTTTTGCTCCTACTTTTCATCTTTGATGGTTAAGAATTATTTGCATTTTGTCTACCTCAGTCAGCAAGCAAGTTGAACATTCGCCAACACATTAAACAGGATGAAAACCAGCAATTAGACTAAGACTAAGCCCAAGAATGACATTTTATGGGTCAGCGCATCTCGGCTCCGAATCGCTTATTTTCGGAATGTAGCAAGTCACACATAGAAGATTCTGGTTGGATCCAATTAGGCTCAAACAAGCCCACATCAATGGAGCAAGAGAACGATTATTTTTAGATAACAGACAGACAGATGGTGTGCCGTGGCATCTCTGCACATTGATGGGATTGAAAAAGAATCGGTTGCAAATGTGCAAAAGAGATTGCGTGGCGTGTATGGAATAGAAACCGCCAATAACTAACTGCTCTCTGTCTGTCTGTTGTGTGTTTGTTTTGCTTCCACAGCCGTATCGTTTATGAGGCACAGCGCATCGGCCTTCGGATTTGCCGTGAGTATATGCGTCCTTGTTCCCTCCATTTGCATTGATCAATTAGTCATAACTTTGGTCTCTGTGATTTATTAATGAGTCTTGGAACTCAACTTTTATTGGCCCCGTTGTCTCCACGGTAACAGCAGAAAGGAAGGACTGAGATTACGGCACAGGTGTGCAGTACTATCAGGAAAGATCAGCTGAACAAGTGTCATAGATGGAGGGTACAATAATCCTACTTTTAATAAAACGATATAATACATCATCTGTAGGTTTAGTTATCATTCAGATTAGTATTACATATGTCCTGAATTCAACATGTGAGAGAGCTCACACAAGGCGGAGCAAAAAAAAAAAAAAATCTGTCTGTTGTAGCACCAAGACTGACCTGTGGGAGGCAGCATAGTACCACAGGCCAACAAAAGGAAGATCTAGAAGATGCTAGGCTAACGTTTTGCTAAGAACAGCACAAGCTTAAAAAAAAAAAAATCTCTTAATTGACTTTAGAAGAGGGTTTTTAAAATCTTTCTTTCTTCGAAAACATTGAATAGGAAGCGTTTGAGGGTGACGATCACGTTGACATCTCACCCAAACCAGATTAATGAAGAGGATGTTTGAAGCCTACTTAAGTGAGGAAATAGACAATTGATTAGCTTTGGTTCTTGGTGTCCTATAACACTCATGAATTCAACTGCATTTGTTGTGGTGAAATGAAAAAACTGATCAAAGAACATGCGCTCACATAGTCATACTTATAAAACTTGTTAAATTGTATATAATGGCACTATTAGGCGTTGCCGTTCCACACGCCATTACGTGTTTAACTGATTTTTACACAGCACAGCATGTGAGTGTGAGTAGTACAAAAAAAAAAGAAAAAGCTGTGTCTCTAACGATCTAACTGCTCTCTCCTCTCTTCTTGCTCTCCTTGACTCGCCGTACCTCGTGTGCGTAGTTTGACGCCACCTTGGATGTTCTCTCATCAATCATCGTGCTGTGGCGCTACAGCAATGCGGCCGCCGTGCATTCGGCGCACCGAGAATACATGTGAGTGTCAAACGAATGAATTGTGGTCTGCATTACATCTTTGTGCATATTTAGTCGATAATCCTCAAATCCATTGAGCAACAAAATCAAGCGGGACAAACGATTGAGAAGCAAGAGTTTTGTCACGATGGACAAAACCTCCTGAGGCCATCGCTGCTTTTCCGCTATCATTATTGATTGTATACATCTTCGCTCATACCAGGAAAATCTTTCAAAGGACACCAGAACGACTCAAAGACCGTTTCATCAAAGCTCAGAATGTTGACCTTATCGCAAGTCTGCTGTCTTTTCTTTTTGCAGAGCATGTGTGGTCCTTGGAATTGTGTTCCTGCTCTGCTCCCTGTGCATTCTTGGAAAGGCGATTCATAATCTGGCGACCAGGATGCCCCCAGAAGTGGTAAGACAACTCACGGAGAAGTCAAAAAAATATATATTTGCGGGCGACCCTTGTGAGGAGAAGGGGTTAAGAAAATGGATGGATGGGTTTCCAGAAAGTAAAAACCCTGCCACAGTTTGGCTTTAGCCCCTTGTGCTAGCTAGCTAGCTCCCTAGCAGGTAACCAAGCACCCGGGGAGCTAGCTAGGGAGCTCGCTAGCTAGCCCCTGGGCCTAAAGCCAAACTGTGGCAGGGTTTTTACTGGGGTGTGCTATCATTTCCAAAACCCTCTTCAAATATCCTCGTTCCTTCTGTTGTGACGTTCCTTGACAATCTCACTATGCTTTTGCGGTTTACCAAGTAGCCTACAATGTTTTATATGTGAAGCCTCAAAACTTGATATCAGCTTGCAGTTTTTCTGTTGCTCACTCGTGCGTGCCATAGAGTCGCCAACTGTCATTTTTTCACAACGGTCCACTTCAGTCGTGTTTAGCAACGTCGCTCGGTATTTGGGCCTGGACTGATTTTTGACTGGACAAACAGTTCCTGTTTCAATTCCTGACCTCCTTTGGCTACCACGTAGCTCTACCACTGATGTTTATTGGTTCCGTTTGCTCTCTATATTGTAAATGGATCAATGGACTGCTCCCTCTAAATTGTGGGTTGGTCTCTTGGGGTAAAATGGAGGGAAATAATAATAGAATAGCACCACATGGGCCCCAAAAGACACCCAGCGGACATCTGCCCTGACTTTGAGGACAGGTACACTGCTTTCGATACAATAGAACTGGAGAAGCGATTATGAAGCCTGTTATGGTGTTAGGCCTCGGAATCAATGATTTGATACAGAACAGCAATCTGGAAATGAGGTGGAAATGTTCTCGACTTTACAGGTGGGAAAAAAGTGCCTTCAATTTTCCTCTGATCATTTTCCTTCTGTCCTTCCCGTCCGTCATCTTATCGCTCTCTTTTTGCGATAGTCACACTCGGTACACGCTCACTTTGTGTGAATTTCAAGTCTGTCGTCGTCATCCTGTCAAGTTCATGTTCTATGGCCTCCTCCGGGGGTTTTCTGACAGCAGTCGTCTTTCATCGGCACAATTAGACTCTTGTTTCAGCGTGTGACGTTGACCTTTCGCTACTTTGATGCGTTGCTCCGAGTTTTCATGCGTTCCAAGGCCAATTGTGATTACGATTGTGTTTCCTTCAAGTATCAGCCGTCAAAATGGCAAGGAGGGAGGGCAGAAAAATTGGGAATTCGCATTCACGTCACGTCCTCGGTTGCTGCTGTCGGCGCGAGCGTTCTGCATGCGATGCCTGATTAAACACAGAAAGCGGAGATTGTTTGCGCCATGCGGCAACTGTGTGAAAAAGAGACAGAAGGGCTACGCACACATAGAAACACACACTACAAACTATTTGCAGTATTTGCAGTTATGTCGTTTTATTTGCGAAATCTGCAGGAAAGGCATCCTAACATTTACTTTCAAGTGAATGTGATCCCCGGAAGTGAATTTCTTTCTAAATATACGTTATGCATGTTAACTGCTAACTGCTGAAAACGAAGTAGTACACTCTAAAAAACTCTTCGTCAAAAATAACCTTATTTGGGTCAAAAACGGACTGGTCCACTACTTGGGTCAATTTGATCCAACTTTTTGGGGTTGTTTTAAACAAAATGACCCAATTGTTTGTGTTGTTTTGCACTTAACAGGCAGATTTTTTTTTTGTATTTATTTGGGTAGGTTTTTAATGTTTTGTTTTAAACAAAATGACCTAATTTTTGGGGGGATTGTTTTGTAAATGACCTAATTTTTGGGGTTGTTTTAAACAAAATGACCCTTTTTTTCCTTCTTTTTTTTTTGGTAAGGGTTGTTTTAAACAATTTGTTATGGGTTGTTTTGAACATTATGACTCGTTTTTTGGGGTTATTTGAAACAAAATGACCCAATTTGACCCAATTTGTTTAGGTTGTTTTGCACTTTGAAAAAAGAAGGGAATTTCTGGGTAGGGGATGTTTTAAACAATTTTTTATGGGCTTTAATTTTTTATTTTCGACAACATGACCCAATTTTTGGGGTTATTTTAAACAAAACAATCTTCTTTTTTTCTTCTCAACCTTGTAATCGTGAGCGTACCATTGTAAATTCCATATCATTTCTTGTTTGTTTGTTTTCAAAGCTTGTAACTATCCAATCTTAATGTTTGATTCACACACATTTCAAAATAAATAAATAAATAAAATGGGGATCCTACAGCTCCAAAAACTTGACGTGATAGAGAAAAACAGAAACAGGTTTTGAATTCTGTACCCAAAATTTTGTTAAAACCAGCTGTCAGCCCTAACTCAACAAAAATGGTGTTCCTGGATGTAATCCGTTCTTTGTCCTTTGTCCTTTAGGATGACTTCCTCTTCAGTGTGTCCATCGTAAGTGGATTTGTGTGCACCGCGCTGGCTGTTGCCAAATTCATGCTGGGCAAAGTGCTCACGAGTCGCGCGCTCATCACGGATGGTAGGTCACACACGGTTCTTCGATGGCAATAATGGAATGAAAGGCCAATAAAGACTTCATGGAGCCACCGTTTCTATGATGCAATTTGAACACAATACAAATCTTTCCAGTATAACAAGTTTGCAAATTAGCCTCAAAGAAAAATCAGGGAATTGTTCCAATAAACATGAGGTTGCTGTTCTCAGACCCTCAATGGATTTTCCGCTAGACTACTTGTAGTTACTCCAGGGCTGACAATCAGCCTCCGTGTTAGCTGAAAAATTCAAAATATAAAACCGGCGGATGCAAATGGAAGATTTTTTTTTCCCAGGCTTTAACTCTCTGGTTGGTGGAATCATGGGATTTACCATTCTTATCAGTGCCCAAGTGTTCAAGGACCACCCTGATGTCTGGTTCCTGGATGGCCTGATTGGAGTTCTCATTGGACTCATCATTTTGGCATATGGTGTCAAGTAAGGCATAAACTAACAGTCGTCCGCTTACTACTTTTGCCTGACCTTTTAAAAGCATAAGCAAACGCTGTCTTGTGATATACTACAGATGTATCAAATATTTCCCACCGTTTCTGTCCTTACAGGCTTTTAATGGACATGGTGCCCCGCGTGAGGCAAACAAGAAACTACGAAAGATTTGAGTGAGGTTCACCGTTCTGTCATCACAAGCGTACCCCTTATAGACTGTATATGCTGCATTCACGTATTCTCACATTGCCCCGCCCACTCGTCGGACAGACAGATCGCACCCATTAAGTATTTCATTGTTAAGCCTCCCCACATTTCGGAAAACCGCCGGTTAAACGAGAAGATGCGAGATTTGCTAACATGCAAATGTGATGAGTCCAAAAAACGACAAGCAAACATCGTGCTTGTGCGTTGGCGGTTCGTAGCCGACACTGAATTGTCCCCACTGGAATGAATTGGTGCTTTTTTTTAAGGTATTCACATTTTATTTCACTCTCATGTATTTATTTATTTAAGGAATCATTTGATCTTATAGTGATTTTTTTTTTTTTTTTTTTACAAAAACTTGAAAAGTTACCTTTTAGCAAGGTAAGTAAAAAAGTGAACGGACTGTAATGACACCTGAGTTTGTGTAAGGCTTTTTTTTCTGCTATAAAAAACAAAAGTATGAAGACAAACTTCCTAATCAAGTCATTACTTAATCAGACTAAACGATATGCTACAAAGGGTGAGAGTACTTATGTCTATATATGCTTTTCATTCTGTCTTTTATTTGTAACCTCCTCTCAGGTTTTGATTATTGATGCGAAGGCACTGAAATCTTGAAGTATCTCTTGTGCCATCGTCGTGGCGTCATGGGCTTGAGATATCGAAATCGTATTTATCTTTTGCTTGTTGTTTTTCGTGACATTTTAACATTTTTCTGGGGGGGGGGGGGGGGATTACAACCTCGAGCCAGGTCGATCTTGAGCAGGATTTTGAACAACTTTTTGACAAAGTGGAAAACGAACGGCAAATTATTCCACCACCCATGAAGAGGTCCATGATTATTTTCAAACACAGAAAATGGCCAAGCTCACCAAGCAAGATATTTCGTTTTTTTGTATAATAATCCCTACACACTTTTGAACAAGTTTAACATTTACGATGATCAGCCCCTCTCATTTCCCAAGCAAATTGTGAAAGAAAAATCACTCGCTCAGGATGATCGTTCGGACATCCAATAAACGGGCCAACTTTGATCGCAAGGGAGGCAAAACGCTGCAATCGGTTATCAGTATGTGTGTACACGGTTTCGAAGAGACAATGATTGAGTGTCGGTGTAGATTCGCCGTCATCCAGGTCATGCTGATTGGCAATGGTTGAATCAAAATTCAACTTTTGCGCATCACCATGACTTCGATGAAGCAGCAAGTAGAAATGTTGCAAATACAAGACACATGATGTATATTCTGTATTTGCTCACCAGCACATGAGATGTTTTTGTGTGTGTGCATATTTCCATATTGCAATGAACAGAATGTAAATACCAACTTGCACAATCTGTCAATATGTTAAACATATGGCCTGCTTCCATCAGTTGAAAAAAACACCCACAAATAAATATATAGGTAGACATTAATAGACCAACGTAGTAAACATTTTCGAAGCTTTTATTTAAAGTGTCAAGTGTTTACTCTATAGTGCTTAATGCTTATATTCTGTAAATATTGTTTTAAATATTGGTGATGACTAGAAATAAAATGACATGATATTGTTGTTTTGCGCTGTGGGGTGTTGTAATCTGACTGCAGTGGTGCTTTCTGGCCTCACGTTGTCTACGTGCCCCCAAAACGATAACGAAAATGCTACGTCAAATGCTTTTCTGTTGTGTAAACGTCTTGGCACGACAGGGCAATCATGGCCGTTTGTACGGAGAATTGGCGCCCCCTTGTGGACTTGCCCTCTTTTAGAAGAGATGTGGTGTTTTTCATTGGTGCGTGTTTGTTGCCGGTGGCGTTCAGGCGAGGAGCACAGTTGTCTGTCTGACAGGCTCGTTCTTTTACAAACACCTCAATTGCTATCACTTTGTATTTACGGATCTTTGGAAACATCTCGTGTGAGCTCAGCGAAATTGTAAATGTAAATAGTTTGTACGGAATATTCCGGCAATATGGATGGTGTCCATTTTGTGTACTAGACATCCTCGTGGAGGATAACGCTTAGTTCATACAGATGATGTGATGTGTGCAGGGGTGTCCAAACTTTTTGTGTCCGAGGCGCCAAAGGCCACATTTAAAAAAGAAAAGAAAAAGATTAAAGGGTTGGAAAGTCGTTCACTTTATCAAGCACATCAAAATCAGTATTGTTTTTATATTATAATATTTTTTTTGTTTTGTTTTAAACTGCTACCTGAACAGCTTTCTATGAGGTGGATAGTTTAGGATTTCACAAGATTTTTGGGTGCCCCTGCACTAAACTGGTGCAATCTGACATAAGATGACCATTTTTGAAGCAGTTACTTGGGAATCATCCATGTGACGTTTTCACAACTTGGACCTTGACACAGCAGAAAGTGAAAGAAACAATTTTTGCCACTTCACATTGGACAGCAAATGGCCCGCGGGCCATAGTTTGGACACCCCGGCTCTATTGTGTAGACACATATCCAAAGGTCGCAATTAATGACTTGTGAATTATTGGACGTAGGCTTTTGTAACCATGTGAATTTGCAATACTTGTGAGCCCCCTTCTGGTTAGAAGTCACATGACAACATGGCACATTCACACATACTTCATGTTTTTTATTTGATTGTTTTATATGTACGGCCTAGAAGTGTTCTTCATGCAATATTTACTGTAATTATGACTTTTGAACTGTGTTACCGTGGGTTAGTGTTTACCAACCTATGTTGAGCTTCAGCATATATTTTATATTAGAAAAACTCACGACACACCACCAAAGTGAAAGTTTATATGCTGAAATAATTATGACCACATCATAGTGTGAAATCTGGGCCTCTAGTTAAGATAGTCTTGCTAATAATTACGTAGTGTGCACTCTAAAAACAGTTGGGGCAAAAATAACTCAAATTGGGTCAAGAATGGACTAACTTTTTTAGGTATTCAACCCAAAAAGTTGGGTCAACTTAAATCAATAGCCCACAAAACAACCCCAACATTGTTGGGCAATTGTTGGTAATTAGGTGTTGTGTGGGTTATTCATTTGACCCAACTTTCTGGGGTATTCAGCCCATAAAGTTGAATTGGGTCAAAAAAAATTAACCGACCCATTTCTTTTTTTTTTTAGGTATTTAGCCCATAAAGTTGTGTCGGTCAAATAAATTACCCACAAATCAACCCTTTGGGTTGGGTTATTCATTTGACGCAACTTTTTGGGTTAGTTGAATGACCCAAATTGAATTGAGTACAAAATGAACCAACCCAACTTTTTGAGGTATTTAGCCCCAAATGTTGGGTCAAATTAAATTAATAACCCAGAATTCAAGCCAATTTGGGGGTTGTTTTGCGGGTTATTCATTTAACCTTGGGTTGGTTTGTGGATTATTAATTTGACCCAACTTTTTGGGTTAATTAAATAACCCCAAAATGTTGTGTTAGTCCTTTTTTTTTTTGACCCAACTGTTTTTAGAGTGTGACGTGAATGCCAACATAGGTTAATTTTGGACCTTCCGGCCTGTTACTATACATCACTGGCATAGATGCAGCAGATAAGTAAAGACAGAATACTTGTAATAAATCAATTTTGGGCCAATTTAGTGCAATTAGATCATACAAAAAGTGTTATTGCTTACATGACTGCAGTAGGAAGAGAATTCTGGTCATGAACCCGTTGCGCAGTCCAGATCACTGAGCTGCAGCTTTATACCGTTTCTCTGACAGGGTCTACCTCCACCTTAGGAAAAGTGGAATAAAGAAGAGGAATAAACAAATCAACTCACACATGTTGTCAGCTCACCAACAGCACAATGATTTGTATAACGTCCACTCGTCCGTCTCCGAAGCATTAGTGACAATCTTGAACAAAGCATCTTTCGAAGCACATTGTTGCATATTGTGAGGCACACAGCAAACATATACAATCATCAGGGTTCATTCAAGTGTTTGTTTTAATAGCTATTATGGTTTGGCTCGAGACTTTTCTTTGACCTTTCTACCTCTCCTCTTTGCACTGTTTGATTTTCAGCTTCCCTCGTACCCGCTGCACAGTCCTTAATTAACCTACTGCACCTTTCCAATGCTGCCATGACGGTCTTTAGAGTTTCTCTGTGAAGCTTCAAATTGAATCTCGCGGGCGGAGCGTAAAGCACATTTATGCGTTTGTTCTCTTTTTGCTGATGTAGAAGCTGAAGTCTGTTTATTAGAAGTTGAACCCGGCTCTGAATCCTGATTGTTCACTCTTCTGATTACTGTACAAGTTGCACTGATGAATGGACCACGATCGTAGCAAACCATCGACGTTACATGATTGTTCAATTGTGACAACAGTGATGCTCGTCTGTTTATATGCTTTGCATGGACTTGATTCAGTGCAGTTTCAACGCATTACAGACACACAAGAACACACACAATAAACAAATAAATATGTAACAAAATGTCTATTGCCAGGTTTGTACAGTAATACGATCTGTGGTATAATGTATACACTATTTATGTAAAAAAAAAAAGTATTTAAAAAAATGTTTTATTGATTAATAAATATTATTCCTGCTTATCCTTCAGCAGATTTGTTGTCTGTTTTTTTTTTCTTCCTACTAACAGATTTGCATCAATGTCGTATTATAGTCCCAAGGACCACATAAGTGGGCCTGTAGCTCACCAGTCATGGGACATTGTGATTTTCTAAGAACGTTTAAACAGTTTTACCCTTCACATTAATTAGTGCCCAAGATCAAGTTTTATTTTTTCAAGTACAAAACTTTTGACCCTAATTTGACGGCATACTCTAGGACAAATTATTGGATGGATGCAGCAAGAAATACCATTATTTAAAATTGTGTTTAAGTTAAAATTTAATATTATATATATAATAAGTCTCAGGTTGTATCATCTCGTCAATAAAACATTTTTTTTAAAAAGTTTAACGTATTACATACTAATATATAGAAAGTAAATATGTTTTTTGTCTGGGTGTCAAGAGGGATTATTTCAAGGCGAAGACTGAACATTTGATTGTGACCACCTGATGCCAGCAAACACCCGCGAAACATTTAACTCTGCTAATGAGACTGGTGTTACACTGGGTAAATAGAAAAACTTCCATTACAGCTTCCTTCTGCATCCCCAATTGAGGATGCATGTGTACCACACTTCACTGAATATGAAATAAAATAAATATACTGCACGTCTAAATACCCAAAGACCCCAATATGACAAGGAAAATTGCAAAGTTCATTAGAATTGTATGTGAGAACATATTAATAATAGCTTCAAATACTCATATTTTTTCCTTTAATTTTGGTCCAATGGCGAACAAAACAAACAGGTAATGAAAATATATCTATTTGGATTGCGTAAAATCACGCAGTCTTGATTTTTTTCCAACCCCTTCTTTTGACGTCACAATTTACTCGTTTGCTATTGGCTGTGGGACTTCCGTATTTTCTTAGCACAAAATGGCACAAGATATCTGGAACAGGACACATGTCCTGATGCCCAGTGCTATTTCCAGTGTCCGCGCGAAGTTTACGGAAAAAACAGGTTAGAAAAGTTGCTCGGATTCTATTGTTATTATTCTTTGTGTGCTGTCAGTCCAGTCTAACTTAGAAAACCGCGTGTTGGGTTGTTGTGTAACACGTGGGAGACACCTACTGTCTTGTGGTGAAAATAGCGTAAGTATCGTGTTATAAGAAGTCGCCTGTGAAAATTTCAAGTTTGCTTTTTTCCAGGTATGATTGTGAAAAACTTGCTGACGGAGAACGACAAAGTTCTCAAAGTACTTCAGAGTAAGTATCTTCAGACGGAAGTTCGCGTTCTATACGTCTTGCGGTACGATTTCCACTACAGCGCAAGAAGCAACAAAACCTTTCGGGTCCTAAAGCAGGTTAGGGTGCGAGTACAGTGCAACATCACGTGATGCTGGCACGTTTGACAATAAGCTTAAATGTGCATTTTCTTATGTCTGATTTATGTTATCCAGTTGGAACAGTGCATTAACAGACTGAAGAAGATGAAGCTGGACGTCGCTCTGCAGAGTCTGAAGGATTTGTGTCCCAACATGTCCCAATGGTAGGCACAAGGCTTGTCTCGTTATATTGACAATTCCAAACATCCGGGCATTTCGGATACTTAGCAGGCTCATTACGATAAAAATTAGTTTTTTCCCCTCAAGGTAAAAAGTTCAATTTTTTTTTTTTAGATAAAAAAATAATGATTAAATTATATGACAGTCGTTTTTGTTTTGTTTTTTAAACAAAATTGTTGTTTATTTTGCTGCTGAAAACGGCCGTTGACGAAATTACCGATGGTATCTGTAGGGCGAATGAATGAATTCCAATGACTCCTTTCAATTGGGGAAAGAGGATTTGGGGGGCGTGGTCACGGTGCAAATTCAGCTCTTGGGTCTTTCTTGTGTCTGCTTTCAGTTTGGAAAGAGTGGAAGCGCGTGAAAGTGATCTCCCCAGCCAACCCACGCTGGAGTGGCAATGTCTCAAAGTGCTGGGAGCCGCGCAACTGATGAGCTGCGCGTTGAAACGCTGTAGCAGAGCTTTTGTGTATCCTTTGCAGATGCGGCGCCGCCCGAAAACAAACAGCAAGTAGGGCTGCTCGATTTATGAAGAAAATATTTATCTCAATTATTTTGGTAATGATAGAAATCACGATTAGGACGATCATTTATTTTTTTGGTACAAAACAAGAAAATGCTTAAATGTAGAAAATATTAAGACAAATACTATAATACCATTTGGATAAAACAAAATTTATTAAATAGTTATTTTAAAATTTAATAAGGGTGCAAACGTATACATTTAAACAACTCAAAATTAGCATTAATATTTTTTTTGACGATTATGTTAATTTTCTAGTTGTGCTGTAGAATAATTGTAATTCAATTTTGCTATTTTTATTAGGCTATTTTTGTTGGTGTTTAATGTTCACGCACAGAAGATAATCATTATTAGTAGTTATAGCCACTTAATTTCACTCATGTAGATATGATGGTTAGTGTTTGTTTACCTTTAAAAGGTAACTGCCAGTGTGCTAATGCTAATCGTGATTGATAACCGCTTAGCATAGGCTAATTTTTTTGTTTGTTTACCTTTAAAAGGTAACTGCCAGTGCGCTAATGCTAATCGCGATTGCTAACCGCTTAGCATAGGCTAATTTTGTTGGTGTTTAATAATGCATATATACAGAAGATAATGAGCATTATCCACTCTATTCAACTCACGTTCAACCTTAGTGGATTAAACAAAAACTTCAATGAAAATCAATTATTTGTTGGAATAATCCATTTTAAAAAGATTCAGTAGTGACAGCACTGCTATCTACTACTTCCCTTAAATATTCACCCTCAGCTTATCCAAGCAGCATATGCGGCACGAGTTTATCATCCTGAATATGGTGATAACCAGCATGCTCAGTCGCTTCTGGTGAGATTATTTATTTTTTATCGATTCATTCTTTATGTATTGTATGCGTCAATTAAACAGCGGTCGTCCACGGTTGTTTCTTGGCCGCCAGGGTTATTTTCAGAGGAATCCTCACCTGTCTGTCGGCCCTCTACCAGCATCTCTTGGAGCTGCGGGCAGAAGTAGCCCTCGCTCGGCCCATGCCCTTCCTCACAGACTTCAAGCTGCCCGCTGATATGGCCCACTTCCTCGACCCTTCTGATGCGGCGTTACTCGTTGCGAAAACAACATCTGAGCGCTGCGTCGCAGCTCACCGGGCAGAAAAGGAGAGTCACAAGCCTCCCGTCACAGTGGACCATCGGAGACTGATGGGGAAGGTGAAAGAAGACCTGGGTGTTGCTGTGAGAAGAGGTGGGACGTGTGCGTAGTGTATCGCTATACCATTTAGGTTTCAAGATTTCCTTTCTGCTGACTCAGTTTTGGGGCATTGATTGTTAGGCACCGTGATTTCCAAGAAGTAACATTGAAGTCAGCCGTGGACTGGCATGTGGCAACGCTCACGGGTGCCCTCTAGATGGCGCTAGGCATGGTCTAATATTAGATTCTGATAGTATTTAGAGCTGTCAAAATTAATTAACTATTTTAGTACTCGAGTAATCGTTTGGTGATTTTTTTTTTTTCATTTAAAATTGTCCAAATCTTCTGATTTTCTGTGTTTGATCAAAATATGACATTTGCAAACATCTGTTTTTACTTCGGAAAACAATGACCAAACCTTTTTAAAACCTACACGAATATGAAGTACAAAATAAACACCAATCGCTGGTTAATAAACAATACACTTAAATGCAAAATTAAAATGTATCCGATTGGTCAAATAATCGATCCTCAAAATGTTTAATTGTGACAGCACTAGGTATGATAATCGTGAGCAAAAATCTCGCAGTATCTCGGGATTAAAAATAAAATTACAGATCTGAAATTGTTTTTCAAAAAATATTTTGGTAAATAAACAGCCTTTTTCTGATTGAACACAATTTTTTTTTAAACAAAATATTTAATATTTGGTATATTAAAAAACGCGCCATTTTAAGTTTTTAAATAAATGTTAGCCTTTTTTTTTTTGCAAGACAAAGTGTTCTGTTACTGGTGAGCTATTTTTAGAACAAACCTGTGGGCTACTCATGTTGTCCTTAGGGCTAGCTAGTTTTTAGGGCTACCTTTTGTTTTTTTATGAACGGATAATACACATTAAGAATACAAAAGGCATCTGTGTAACTGTCTTTTGTCTAACCTAAGCTGTTGTAACATTTTGCATGATCTATGAAAGCTTGTTTACAACGGTAAAAAGTCAATGCAAAATGTTAAAATCATAACTTTGAGATATTAAACCATAATGAAAAAATATATATATTTTATTTTATATGTTAACATTATTTAGCTTTTTACTGGCGAAACGACCTTTTATATGTATGAGCAGTCCAGATCAGCACCAAAATGGCAGCCGTCCACAATGTTATGCATGGAAACAATAACAATAATGAAGAGAAAAAAAATCTATTGCAGAGCTGTTGTTGGACGCCAGCGTAGTGCGCGTTCAGACCAATCACAGGACCGTAGCAAAGGTATGTAACTGGACAACATTCAACAATTTCCGCCATGCACGTGCCGCTGCTTCTTATCTCATGAAAATCTCGTTGCGGTACGGCAGAAGATGATCCTCCCACAGAAACGGCGGCAGTGTGAGAGGGAACGCGTCTTCCAGAGACACACGAAGCAAGTGGCCACGTTCAAAAACATGAGCTCCAGCCTGGACAAAATGATCCTGTGGTGCAAATCGCACAAAATGAATCCAACCAAACTCCGTCTAACCTTCCTGAGATTGAAGTGCCGGCAGATGAGAAGCGCAGAGGCTGCGGGTTGCAAGTAAGGACGACGACATTACGGCAACACACGTCACTGGGGCAACACAAAGTTGAATGTCGTCCATTTTTGTTTGCAGCTTGCAGAAGAAGTTGCGGGCGTTTAAACGAGAAGCTCGCCGAGCTTTCTGCGGGGTTCGAGGCCCGCTACAGAAGAAGACAACCCGCCCCTCCGCTCTGTGCCGGAGGCGGGGCTGCCTGAGAACGCGTCTCACCGCACTTTGGAGACAATTTAGATCTTCAAGAATGAGAAATAATGCGACGAAGAGACTCAAGCCAAAGAAGCGTGCGTCATCAATGCTGGCGAATGCTGATTGGTTAAACACAACAACAGCATCAATGTTTAATAATGATTATGATGACATAGATGATATTTTTGCCTCGGTGGGTCTGTGACTATGTTGAAATGCAGCCGGTCGTCAATTAACCTGCGCAGGCTCGCAGGTGGGGCAGGTGACCTGTCAATCAATCACAGGGCTGACACATTGAGAGACAACCATTCACATTTGTCATTTTTAGTCTTAAATTATGGAAGAAATACTTTTGAATTGCTAGTATTGTATCCTTCCACCATCACCTCAGATGGTAACACATTTTACATGTATTTAAGAGATTTCAAGAGTGTTTTTGCAAACAATTTGCATGAACTGAGAATGAAAACAAGGCTGCGGCTTTTATAAACTGGGTTTCAGGCGCCATTGCATCAACAATGAATTATTTTTCTGTATATGCTTATTTGACTTGTGATGCTGACAGAAATAAAATACTCGTTTTTAATGGTGGCAGATGTGTGCTTTGATTTAATGAGTGAATCTGACGATAAGCAGTTCAAAAAATGGATGAATCGAGTTATTCGAACAGGGGTGTGTAGACTTTTTTTCCTATGAAAGGATTGAGTTCAACTCTTTTTTTTTTTTTTTTTTTTTTTGTGTATTCTGTTAAATTTGTTCAATAAAGTTATTTGAGGAAAAAAAAGAAAAGGTCATGCCGTATGTGTTTGTTGTCGTTTTCGGTGGCTGGGTAAAAGGCGGACTACAAATAGTTTCGAGTTGATGTTTTCTGGCGTTTTCCTGCTAAATTAAACAGACACGGCAAGATAGGATTCAAGCACGTGTCTCTTATTTAGCTCTCTTTTCGAATGAGGCTCGCTCGGTTACACCTCTCTCTCCTCCATGCGCTCATAACATGCGCAGTACACCAAACACTTCAGCATGTAAAACTAAAATAAATACAAAACCAAAAGTAATAATTCACAAAAAAAGATCAGCCATTTGCAAGTAAATAAAAAACACAGATTGTTCTAAAGACAATAAAAATAAACCGTACCCACTCTCGCAGCAAACTATAATTACTGTATTTGTCAGCATCGTACAAGATATGCTTGGGTTCAGAACTGCTTTGATTAAATAAAAAAACAAATACACTTAACGAACGTGCACCTGTGCTGTACCTTTCGCAATTTATGTCATATTATGCTTGTGTGAACCTATGTATTTGCCGTAGTTAACGATCCAAGATGGCCGATCTTCTGCGCATGCGCGTCACAGATCGTGCAGTGGTCTCAGATCGTGCCTTGACACAGCCTGAATGCGACTGTTGGCCGTTGCTGTTTGACATCCGGAAGGTGTGGCTTTTGTTGCTTAGGCTGCTTTTTTTTTTTTTTTAATTTATGTTGGAGGAACCAATGCGTCGATATGGTCCCTTAAACCAAACTTCCATATTGCATCGACCAAAGGCACAAATCCTGCATTTGGTAAGTTGAGAATATTTGATAAAGTCTTGGATATGGTTCTAGATTTGGTCGTTAGCTTCCAATTAAGCTACCTCTTGGTTCTGTTTCCACTACTTTATCTATTAATCACTGTCAAGTAAACTCACTTGTTTTGCAACTATCGTAATTTTAACAGCGACGTGCTAATGCCATTTTAGTAACGTCGTTGACTCGTTTATCATGAAATTGTAGAAACTAAAGTCGAGAATTGTCTACTTCTGAGTTGACATTGACGCTAACATAACTAGCGTTTTTGTTAAATAGCGAGTGTAATAGTGATAGTTTATCGATACTTATGTACACGATTGTGTTTTTTTGCTGTGAAATGTTTCCCCATCTAAGGTGAATGTTTGTTGCTTAAAAGTTTTCCTGCTGAGTCGGCGACCCAAGCGTCCTCTTGCTTTATGAAGCTCATGTGATGTTCTACGTACGGCGAATTGTCATAAGAAAAGCTACTATTCCCATTTTAATTCATCAAATAATCATAATCAGCTCAAAATTGCATTAATGTGCAGGCTTCAGTTCATTCTTAAAATTCTAAACTCTCCAGGAGCAATCTATTTGGTATATGGTCCCGACATACGACATTTCGAGAATACCATTTTTTTCCATTTGATTGTAAATTTATGGTCCAGGAGTGTTATTCCCAACACCTACAAATACTTACTGCAACTATGACGTGTAAACTACTGCGTTAGCCTACATGATAGACTTTTACATACAAATTCGAAACGCCGTCGTAAATCGGAACTGGAGTCGCCTTCGGTGTATGACGTGTGGACAAAACAAAAGCTGACCATAATGGCAAAATAGGGGAAGATTCACATCTGGAAATGGGTGTGTGTCTCTTATGTTGTCTGACTATTTAACAGAAACTAAAACATATGTTGGGGACATAGTTCAAAATAAAACATAGTTGCATCAGACCAGAGCTAATACTTTGTGAATCACCAATCATTTACTGTATCTTCCATTTGTCTTTTTCATTTATGGTGCAGATCAGAACAGTGCAGCTTGTAGGCTTCTTGTATTGGCGGTGGAGGTGCAAGATAAGACAGACGGTTCTAATGCGGTTTGGTAAAGTGAGGCGAGGGATTTGGAAGAGTACATACCAAGCTGTCATCAATTGTCTGCATTATGTCAACAAGGAGGGAAGTGCTGGTAGTTTTGAACTTCAAATAGCTCCGTTGTGATGGAAATGTCAAGAGCCTCTTTTCCACAGGCCGGTTTTTCCGAATACTTTTTCCACAGCTCTCTTGTCATGTGGGAAAGGTTTGCAAAACAGCGCCAGCTACGCTCAGAGTGGCAGATTTAGCACCCGAGACGCATATTCACGGCCCTCTAGGAAAAACAGGGATGTGGTTGTACTCAGTTGACCGATCACATTCAAACTTAGGTTAGATGAAAATCTGCCGCCATTTCAGGAGCACGCCAAATAAGTCTCTGTTGTTTTAGTAGGCTTTTCCTGACATTATTGTATTATATTTTCCAGCGCAGCCGCACAACTTCTGCTGTGTGACGTTGTGGGACACAATTTGTTTTATTTCGAGACCCTTTTCGCACAAGATTGCACATCCGAGCTGGAGAGGATTTATCTGAGAACTCATCAGCATTGAAACCTTCTAATGGACTTCAATCCTCCATTTCATGTCTTTGCTCTTTAGACAGATCCCTGACGGGGGGAAAATAAATTGTGAAAAGTCTTTTCCAGGCAATGTAAAAGGGTCTAGAGCAGAGGTCCCCAGCCTGTTTTCCATGCCTCCCACAGCCAACACAGGTGATTCATATCATCAGCTAATCAGCCATCTCTGGAGAAGGCTGATAACGATCTCCACCTGTGTTGGCTGTGGGAGACATGGAAAACAGGCTGGATACCGGTCCCTGAGGACCAGGGTTGGGGACCTCTTGTCTAGAGCATGGGTGTCAAACTCCGGTCCTGGAAGGCTGTAGTCCTGCAGGTTTTGGAGGTTTCCCTCTTCCAACACAAGCTGATTCCAATCAGCAGGATCGTAATCAGGCTAATGCTGATGAGCTGATCATATGTCAGCTGTGTTGGAGAAGGGAAACATCCAAAGCCTCCAGGACCGGAGTTTGACACCTGTTGTCTAGAGATTGTGATCCAAAGATGAGATGTCCTCGCTCACAAATTCTGTTCAGAAATCCCCACCAGGACGGTCCAAAGTCTTCCAAGAAGCGTGGACGGTGTCGCAACAGCAAAAGGGAGGAGCGACTCCATATTTTCTTTCCTTTCCATGAAATGGCAAGGCTTCGCAAAAAGAACATCAAATGATTCATTGTCGAAAAATGGTTGATCGCAACAAGCGGCTTTAACGTCATCATGTTGGCGCCGTTCCAAGCAAGTCAGAGTCTTCCCATAATTCGCTCCATTTCCAAATTGTGAGCCAGTAAAACTGTAACGTGCTCGTAAATGCTGATAAGATTGGCTTCTACAAGTTCCAGCTGGTTTGTTAAATCTTGGATTCTCGCTCATGGGTGGAGTTTTATTTCCTAAAGACATAGCGGCTTGTTTTTGTGTTGTTCTGATGAACGGCGTGAATGTTTACAATCGTCAGCTAGGAATGAAACTTTCACCGATGTCTACATTTGTCAAGTGCGTTTTTCAAGGCGTGGAAGAGGATCTCGCCGAGCTTGTCCGGGTCATTCAAGTGTGAAGCAATTTATGGAGAAAATGACGGATGCCAAGTCAAACAAACAGCCACTTATGTTCAACTTGACTCATGTAGTGAGTAAATCTTTATAGTTGTATATAGTTAAATCAATTCTTTTTTTAGCTATCAGACGCCCTTTTTTTTTGTCGTGTTTTGGGTGTCAAAAAAAGCAAAAGATATTCGTGACAAAGTGACAGAGCACCGACATTGCCGTCAATATTTTTTGCAATTAATCGAAATTCAATTACAATTTCAATTATCACAAAATCGGTATAATCGTAAACAAAAATAAAAGATTATTAATATTCTTTATTTCTAATTATGTTTCAAATATTTTTTTTGTCTTAATATTTTTAAATATTTAAACATTTTCTTGTTTTGTAGCAAAAAAATAATTGTTTAAATAATCACGATTATTATTATTTGCCATAATTCGGTAACCCTAATTTTTTGCATGCTGCTTTGGGTGAAACCAATCCATGTTCTACAACGGACTACCGGTTCTTGAGAACGAACCTATTTACTGATGAAAGAAGACAGTCTATTTTTTATTTTTTTTGGTAGGCTTGGTGCTTAGCTTATAACGGACACATACAATATTCTTAGACGTTTGAGGAGGTTCCATAATATTTTTCTGTGCATTTGACCGCGCCATCAATAATCCTCACAATGCTGGGCTAATGCTCTTCTATGTAACGGACTTTCAATTTGTGTTTGGGAGTAGCGAGGGCCGATCACTGTGATTTGGTGAAAGACCCCCTCTGTAGACGTCCCCTGGCATCAGTGGTGTCATTAGTATGCGTGGTGGGGCTGCTGTTGCTACATTTCTGCCTGGCTGCTTTTATACCAGCTTTACAAGAGACTCATTTGCTCTTTAAATCACATCAGTTCTTCTGCGGATGCTTGATTAGGCCACTCGCATATCTCAAGAGATGGAATTCATTACAGGATACTGTGAAATATTATAATGCGCTGTTTGGATTTAGGCTACCGTACTATTCATGTAACTATCATCATTGGACTCCAAATCTTTTGCGCTTTTTGTTTTGGTGAATTATGGGGGCTGCGTGGCGACCCACAAGGGAAGACATTCTCCTCATCTCGTCTTTTGTCAAATCGACACACTTGATTAAATCATGGTTTATTTGCCCCTTAATTTGGCGCACGGCTAATTTATATCACCAAAGCATTTATTTATTCACTAGTCTGAACATGAGATTCTTATTAATATTGCGTTCGTGGAATATGAGTTGAGCAGCACAATCCCGTTCCTTTTATCCATCTCAGGGGGCGGCCATTTTGCCGCTTGCTGTCGACTGGAGATGACATCACAGTAGCTCAGGGCTCAGGCAACCACCAATCACGGCTCGCCTGTTTTCTGAAGCTGACCTGTGATTGGTTGTCACCTGAGACCTATCGATGTCATCTTCGGTCGACAGCAAGTTCCAAAATGGCCGCCCCTTGGGTTGGATAAAAACGACTGGATTGTGCCGCTTAACTCGTATTCCACTCACGCAATAGTGACCAGAAAAAACATATTTAGACCAGACTTTCCCCTTAAAGAAAAAAAAATGATGAATAAAATATTGCAATTAGATTGTTTAAAAAAAATCTCTTCTCGCGGAGTCAAGCTTTCACTGTCAATATTTAGCAGATTTTGATATTATTGTGAACTCCCATCATGCCGAGGGGCGTTAGCACGTACTCGCCTCCTTTATGTCAGCCCATCCAATTCCAACACTCCTATTTATGTATTCCTGGTTAGCTTTTGTGGGCGTGGCAGCGGGTTCGACTGTGATGGAATTGTTTCTTTAATGGACACAGCGTTGCCTGGCGCCTAATCGAGCGAAACGTTGACATGATGTATTTCCACCTCTCGGAGAAATTGCCTATTTTGCGTGGCCTGCTTTGGCAGCACAACTGGCTTGCTGTTGTGGTTGTTGCTTCTGTCCTCCTTCATCACCGTCAGCCAGCGGGGGGTCCCGGCCGGCCCGCATCTTGCAGCCATGCTTAAGTGGGAGGGAAACTGTCCTATTTTCACCCCGCCCCCCTCCCAACGAGTGAGTCTTGATTAAACCCCGATGTTGCACAGTTTTATGTATATTTCAGGAGCTCCGCAGTCCAAGTGGTCTCGAGACCCCTCTCGCCCCCCCCCCCCCTCTCCTATTTACTATCTTCCTTATATGGGTCAGGCCTAAATACCGTTTCCACTTTTCCCATTGCTCAAACACAGGACAACATATTTTTATTTGGACCAGTCCATTAGACACGTTTCAAGTAACTTATTATACACCTGATTAGTTTATTTACAGTATTACAAATGTGTGTGTGTGCACATGGAAATGGGTGACATTTGAATAATTTAGGTCAGCCCCCCCCCGTGAGTAAATGCTGAGTGTGGCACATGTGGGCATCCTGTCCAGCAAGCCTTCCACTGACCTGCTTGTGCTAACAAAGGCAGGAAGGACGCACGACGGACTGACTTCCTGCTTGGGGCAGACGGGGAAGATGATGCCACTTCCTCCACGCTGACACTTGGCACACGTGACCTTTTTGTTGACCTCACAAAGTCATGTGTGCCCAATGTGCTTTTGGACAATGACGGACAGTGTGAAGCGATAATAGATTACGACGAGGATGTTTTTGTTGGGAAGATGCCTTTGTGTGTTTTGGAATTCGGAAAAAGTAGGTTACTCAGTGATATGTCTTACGGAGAGAGATCGATTATCGGCACCGATATTCGGCACTTTAACGGATATCCATATCGGCCATTTTTTTTAAAATCTGACAGCCGATAACTGGGAACTTGGGGAACTACTTATTAAAATTTTCCGGTAACTTTATAAGAGATGATGCTGAACAAGAGAATGGGAACGCTCTGCCACTTTTGTTTTTATTTAAAAACAAAACAAAGACACATGAAAGTTTTAAGATTTCAGTTATTTAGAAATTTTGAAAACATTGATTTACTTTAGAAAACTATAGGGAGCTGCGGTATTGTGTAAGCTTTCATTTAACGTTTTAGGACATACTCCCTGAACTTTTCATTAGAATTCAATTTAATTTATTATTTTTTTATTTCATTCTTTATAAAATAAATGAAAGGTGATAGAAAGAAGTGAAACTTGTGCAGTGTTTACCGCACCGTGTTAATACTTGAGCGGGCCGCCCACCCAAGAAGTTTTCATTAAAAAAATATATATATATATTGGATTGAGCATTTTGTGTTAAAATGAGACTAATTCTACCCGATAATCATCTTGGTAAACCTTTCAACTAGAACAAATCAAATGAGGGCTGTATAATTGAAGTGTCCACTCGGGTTCGTGTGACATCACACTCTTGTATAATAATCTTGGTGTGAAGACATGGACGAGGGGTTCGTGTTTGCTACACAAATGGCTTCTTAGAGTGCAGGCAGTTATTTACAACACAGTAAAAGACGCTCTTTGCCTGACCGAGATGGACGATACGGAAGTCAGGTGATAGCAATTGACTTTGAACTTTAACCCTCTCCGGCTGTGAGCGCTATAGTTTGCGCCTTGCAAGCTGGAGGTGATTCGGATGAATTGCTTTGTTTGTTTACGCCTCATCAACCGAAATGACCTCACAAAATCCATTTGTGGGATTCGTTAAGGAAGATTGACGATTTCTCTGTTGGTCCGTCACGGTGGTTGTGAACGCTCTCCGCTTGTCATTGGCAGGTTGCGCCGGGAGTGCTGAAAAGTCTTGCCTGTGGGCGTGTCCGAGCGAGGCCAAGACCACGCCAATGATGGCGACCAGTAAAAGTAAAAACCAGAGTTCCCTTGCTCTGCACAAGGTGATCATGGTGGGCAGCGGCGGTGTGGGCAAGTCGGCTCTCACGCTGCAGTTTATGTATGATGAGGTAAGTTTTTCTTCTTTTCAAATCAAACTTTATTTATATAGCACCTTTCATACATAAAAACACAGCTCGGTTTAAAAAAAAAAAATTGTATTTAAATAACAATTGAAAACTAAACTTCAACAAAATGGAACACTAAACTGGCTGCCATTAAAAAATTCCTATGGAGGACCAAAACTGCCAAAATTCAAAATAAATGAGTATACTAAATAAATAAATAAATAAATGAAAATACATGACTAAACGGGGGGAAAAAACGGATATGAAAAATATCATTCAAAATGTAAAAATAAATAAATAAATACAAATGGAAATGAAAACAACAAAATCCATACAGTATATATCCTTAAATAAATACATATATATGTATTTTGTTGTTATAATAATAAATGACTAAAAGTGAAAATAAAAACTGATATGAAAAATTAAATACAAAAAAATAAATATAAATGGAAACAAAATAAACTGACACTTTATGAGAAATATATATATATATATATATATATATATATATATATATATATCTCCTCATAAAGTGTCAGTTTTGTGCATGTCCTCATTGTTAAGGTCACTGACAAAATGACTTCCTCAATGTGGTTGAATTTAGGACATTCAAGCCAAGTAAGCAAATACATGCAAATATATGCACATAGTAAATTAGCAGATTTGGGATCGGAATACAATCCAAACTGTTTGAAAAAAGTGATGCCCTCCTTTTTGACTTACTTGCATCACGATGTTCATGTAGAAGGAGGTGAGCTTCAAACTGGTAATGGCGCTCGAATGGAAATGTATGTTTTGTTTTTTCGCTTCTCAACGTGTCTGTAACATGGGAAGGATTAAGAACTGAAGCACATTTGACATTTTGTTTTGTTTTGATAAAATTAGCCTGTTTCAAGGGGGTTGACGTCTCATGCACCTGTGTCACTGTTTGCCCCGCCCACATACTACTGGGCCAATGGTGAGTACAGGTTTTGTTACCATGGCGACTAAGGGAGTGGGAGACGTGAGACTTGGGTGCACTTTGACCCCCAACTCTTACAAAAATAAAATAAAACAACAGTTACAACTGTGAAGCGCATGTGAGTCTCTGCAAAGGCAGCAGGACTAGTTTTCACTTGTGGAGGCAGCACTTCGTCACCGAGCTGCCGCATGACACTTCAAATCTGAAGAGGAAATGCGTGGTGTCGTCGGCAGTTTGTGGAGGACTACGAGCCCACCAAGGCGGACAGCTACAGGAAGAAAGTGGTCCTGGACGGGGAGGAGGTCCAGATTGACATCCTGGACACGGCCGGCCAGGAGGACTACGCCGCCATCAGGGACAACTATTTCCGAAGCGGCGAGGGCTTCCTGCTCGTCTTCTCCATCACCGAGCACGAGTCGTTCACGGCCACTGCGGAATTCAGGTGCTCGACCGACCGACCGACCGACCGACCGACCGACCGACCGACTGTCAGGTTTTCGTCCGGGATCATTTTAAGCATACTAGAACAAAACGTGTTGTCGTTGGCCCGCAGGGAGCAGATCCTGCGCGTGAAGGCGGAGGACGACAAGATCCCGCTCTTGCTGGTAGGGAATAAGTCGGACCTGGAGGACCGTCGGCAGGTGTCTGTGGACGAGGCCCGCGGGAAAACCGATGAGTGGGGGGTGCAGTACGTCGAGACGTCCGCCAAGACCAGGGCCAATGTCGATAAGGTGAGTTCAATAACTCCCTGTTCCTGGTCTTCTTCGTCTGTGGATGACTGCCCTCTACTGGTTAAGTGATGAACACCTTAAACTGAGTTGCAGGTTATATTTTGGAATAATAATTACAACACAAGTGGGGTTTTTTTTAGGAAATTTAGAACTTTTTTTTCTTGTGTTTTGGGGAAGCTCAACGTGTTGTAATGTCTTTAATCAGTGAGCGCTTTTAAATGGACAAACAACCTCCGCCATTGGCCACTAGATGGTGTACTAACAGAAGAAATAAAGACCAAATCACAGCCACCATTCAATGCTGCGTGCGTCTGCAAAAAATAAAAAACAAAATGAACGGCCCTAACATGGTTCTGGCAGAGCTGTGAGGCAGAAAATTTTAGTCGACTTGGTTGACTTGTGCCCCCCCCAGCCCTTCTGTATGCACACACACAACCTTGAAGTGGTGCCCTTGTATGTGGAGCTGTGTTTTTTTTGGTCGTCCACTTTAGGTTTTCTTTGACCTGATGCGCGACATCCGGGAGAAGAAAATGTCTGAGAACAAGGATAA